>NC_056737.1:631354742-631494742 GCF_019279795.1 Protopterus annectens | reverse complement strand
AGGAATCTAGATCCAGAACATCATGAGTATAACAACTTAGCAGAATAGCCCCCACATAGGAGGTAATAGACTTCAAACAGCAGGTTCTTTCCTGAATAAATTTAGATTTAAAGTACATGAATAAAATCATGAACACTGCAGATAATCAGATAAACCTTAATAATGGGTAATATAATGTTGCATCCCTTATTTCCATAAGTTCTAGTAATGCATATAGTAATATGTATAGAAAATGCTAGTACTCATTAAGGATTACATAATTTGTGATCAGTATAAGTCGATTGACTTCTGTTATTTATGCCTGCCACTGCTTTGTTTTACTCCCCCATATACACACACACACACACACACACACACACACACACACACACACACACACACACACACACACACACAGAGCCAAGACCAGATGATCAAAGCTTTGAAACTTCGAAACTAAAATAAAAAAAATAAAAACACATTTTTTTTATGTTTTTGCCCCCCTGCACCCCCCACACCACCTGCTAATTAAATTTACCACCTCGGAGATCACACTACAGTGAGGAAAACAGTACATTTCCCATTCCGCACTATACGGCGATCTCCATTCAAAATCTTCAAAGTTTCAAAAACTTTGATGATATTGTCTTGGCCATATGATGTTTGAAGTTTTGAAATTTTTGTAATCAGATAGGGACATATGTATATACATATATATATATATATATATATATATATATATATATATATATATATGTATATATATAAATGCACACTAACATGGGCAAACACATGTACTGTAGATCCTAAACACATGAGTTTTAGGTGTGCAACAATGACAAACTTAACATCTCTCTTTGCAGGATCATATTTCAAGTACGACCACTAGCAGAGTCTTATACTTCTCAAATTGTGGCAGAAAATGAAATTTATAAAGTTGTAGAAAAAGATCCTTGTCATAAATTTGTTATGAAAATATAATAAATAACTTTAGAGTTGTTAAATAGGTTTTGAAATGATAATTGTGAAGAATGTGTTACAAGCCTGACCACCATGACTTGCAAAAGATATTTTTACTGTGATAAATAGTAGTAGCATAGAGCTGCACGTTTAAGTATTGGTCTGTTTTCAATTTGCATGAAAGCCTGATTGTACTCAGTTGAGTGCAGTCTCACAGAAAGTGTTGTGGGTTCTAGTCACTTTCAGAGTCCAAACTGATATTCTTCCTAAGAAGAACCATACAAATGCCTGCAGCTGAGTCCAATAAATAACTGCTGTAATCCATTTGACACAAATTACTGTCTTTGCTGCCTTCTTGCTATTGTTCTGTAATTAATGTCCTATGCATTTGTTTGTTGTTTGTGATAAGTTGTTGTAGAAGCCAGAGTCACTCTAATTTTTGTTTAGTTCCCTCTCCAGTGCCAGCGACCCCTATGCTGCAGTTAGAAGAATGCTGTACTCGCAATAATAGTGCCACATTATCCTGGAAGCAGCCACCTCTCTCAGCAGTGCAAGCAGAAGGCTACATTTTGGAGTTAGATGACGGCAATGGGGGCCAATTCCGGGTAGGTTAACGAACCTTTTATTAACTCCACAGCAGCAGCACTTTGTGCCTGAATTAAGAGATGCTATATGAAATCCTAACATTTCTTCCCACAGTGTTTTATAAAATAACTATCACATTTTTAAAGTAATACTAAGACATAACCAGGTTTTTTGACTGCATAATTTAAAGGAAATTTTAGTGTCAGTCTGTGTTTTTATATACTTTATATATAATTACTACAGTATATTAGATTATCCTCTGAAAACTCAGGGGCTCTTGATTGTTCTTTCTAATGTATTTGATTAGTGAAATGTAAAATCACTAGACTATTAAGGCAATAGAGAAAATCTTTACTTACTTTTGAGGTGTTTATTGAACTAATTTTTGCATGCTGTTTGATAAATTGGGAAAGGTGTTCTGTGCAATGTCATCATTATCATGAATCCATCTTGGATTCCAGTCAGCATAACACATTGTGTCACAAGTTATTCTAGTTCAGTAATTTATTCATTTCTTTAATATCATCATATTAGAAATTGTAAAGGCAGAGAGTCATTAGTAAGCCATGCTGTCAACATTTACAAAAAACAAATATCCCTATGCTGTACAGAAATGTCCAGACTATACTTACTTCTCTGTAGCCCCATCATTACCTCATGACAAAACTTCAAAATTCATGTTGTATTTGTTTTCTTCCTTTTTATCTATAAGCTTTCTCTAATGTCATAACAAGTAATGGATTATTTAATATAATTATACTCAAGTACTTGTGCACTTGGACATTGTCCTCCTAACTCTAAATAAGAAAGTCAGGAGTCAAACCCTTTATGCTTTCAGAATATGTTGGACCATTCAGTGCTTTCAAATTGCAAGTAACTTTGTAGTGAACCCATTCAGTCTCGTGTGTTAAGTATTCAGTACAGGGTAAACAAACTAACATACTCTGTTTTAGTCCCTGTAACACTCTTGTAAAGAAGATGCATCATTTCCAAGCTCTTAGTTTTCATAAAGCTCTTGGTTTTCATAAATCTAAACATGTTCCTTAGAGTCTAAACTTGTACCTCAAAAGTCTCTTAGCTGAACATCCACAAAAAGAGGCAAAAGCACCAAAATTTCACTAAAACCAAGTCCAAGGTTCTCAGGAAAGATAGCACCAGCAGCACAGATCCAATTGAAGCAATTTTGATATAAAATAACACTTACATAAATGCATACACATTAAAACAACAGCGTTTTCATTTCTACCAAGTAGACTTCATCAAATGTGGCCGGACAACTACAACAATGCTTTTATACCCTTCTAAAACACAAGTTAGCCAATAAAATTAGACAAATAGTTAAAAAGCTAATTATCATAAAATTCATGAATATTCGTTCATTATACCGTCTAGAATCTTCACAAGGTTATGCCTTTGTCCCCCCTTATTTTATGCTTTGTCCAGATTTCTTGTTCTAAGAAGTTGAGAGGTATGCGTACTTAACTTATATAAACAATCCTGTTTTGGTTTGAAATTGTCTTTGCAGTTGCCTGGTAAGAGAAGATGTATTTTGAATTATACTTTTTACCATTATTTTTCACTGTTTGTAAGAAAAAAAGGGATAGCTTGTTGACAAGAAGACTTACTTTTTTTATTTATATTTTTTTACTTTACCTCTAATTTTCACTGCTTATTATTAGAAAAGGATAGGTTTAGACAGACAAATTCTAGCTATCCCAAGGGTCCTAGTCAGCTATGAGAGAGGAAAATCCAAAACTTATCTACATAATCCTGTGTTGGTTTACAACTGACTGTACAGTTGCCTGCTAAAAGAAAGATTGATTTTGATATATATTTTATTTTTTATCACTGTATCCAGTATTGTCTGTTTTCATCCGATTCAACATATGTGCTCTCAGGTCTGATAGGATCCAAACTTGGCACTGATTTTGAAGCTTCCCCACATCCAAGGCTCTGACTCTTCCCCTCCCCATAATTCCCTGAAGTTCACCTTAGTACCTCAGATCTTATTTGCTGCCTGAAGACTTCAGATGTATTTTAGGAAGGACTCACTCTTGTCATTATATCTTTTGATGAAAATATGTTACTTCTCCTCATCCTACCAATAGATTTATATCTCTCCAATATTATTTTCAGTAGTTTTATAGTTGCATTAAGGTCTTTCTATTAGGATAGAATTTGTTGGGTGTTTCAATAGTTTTTTTTAGTTACACTACACTAGTATAAGGTTTAGTGTTGGTTTATAAGTATAGTTCATAGTACTTTGACATGGAAGGTGTTTAATTCTACTAGTGTGTGAGTGTGTGTCTGCTTCTAGTCTAGGACTTCTTGGCATTTTCTGTTGGTTAGCTTCAGTCCTTCCTTTAAATGTCAGACTCTCAAGAGTTCAAGATAGACATAACACCTTTTCCAGAATAGATAGAGTGTAAAGAACAAAATATCTTATCACAAAAATAAGCAAAGTCAAATCAATCACTGGCCCCTTCTCAGACCATAATGCAATAACTTTTGAAATAGATTTTAACTTTAAGTGAAAACTTACAATCATAAGAATTCTAGCCTATATAGCAAACCTTAAAGAGTTTAAACAATACTATACTGCAGAGATGCAAACATTTCTAGATTTAAACCTCACAGACGAGATGGCAGACATATATATATATATATATATATATATATATATATATATATATATATATATATATAATTTTTTTTTTTAATTTTATTTTATTTATTTTACATTTGTTGACCGGGCTAGTCTAACTGGATATATGTCTATTTTCAGTAGAGGCCCGGGGAGAAAAGCTCCAAACATGAATAGTGACAATGTTAAGCATATATAAAAAAGACATTTAAAATCATATAAAGTGAAAACATTGGTAAAAAGAAATTATAATTATAAATTTATTACAATAAATTTATAACATATTTATTACAATAAATTTTATATATATATATATATATATATATATATATATATATATGATGCAATGAAAGCATATTTATATGGGAAGGCGGTAGCCTGGTATAAAAACAAACAAAAGTATTGTAATAAAGAACTGGCAGAACTACAAACTAAAAAAAGACAAAATTAAATTAGATATTCATAAAGGTAACTTAGCTTCAGAAAAAGAATTAGAAGATCTCAACAAAAATACTTAGAGATACTGAACCATAAAACAATGATTAATCTAGAGAAGGTCAAACTATGTGCTTACTCTATGAATCCATAATATCGAAGGAGAATAGCTAACAGGATGAAAAGAATGATAAAGGCAAATAAGATAAAAGAAATATACGATATAGTCAAAAGAGTTAAAGAAGGTAATAAATGCCCTCTTTCTTGGAAATACACTCAAGTATCACCAATTCTGAAACAAGATAAAAAACCTGATGCGTGTATCTCATATAGACCCATAAGTTTATTAAATATAGATTATAAAATATTTATGACTGTTCATGCAAACAGAATAAAACAAATATTGCCGTTATTGACAGAGAACAATCAAACAGGAGTCATTAAAAACAGAAATACAAATGACAATATAAAGAGAATTTTGTCCCTTATTGATTTCATAAAGAAAACAAAAAATAAAATGAATGTCATTTGCTTAGATATTAACAGTGCATTTGATTCCATGAATTAGGATTACCCTTGACTTGCACTGGTGGAGTATGGATTTTCAAACACTTTTACCTCACTAATAAGGTGTCTTTATGATAAATCTTCGGCGTGCATAAAAATAGGATCCTGTTTGTTGGAGCCTGTTACCATAACAAAAGGTACAAAACAGGGTCGCCCACTTTCTCTTTGTTATTCAGATTAGTAATAAAACCATTAGCAAATTTCATACCTGCAAATCCAAACATTCAAGGAATTCAACTAGATACTGACCTTGAGTTAAAGATTCAGCTATTTGCAGATGACATTTTATTGACTTTAAAAGAAGATAATAACACACTAAAAGAACTATGAAAAGCAACAAAACACTTTAAGAAGATTTCTGGACTATCATTTAATGAAAATAACAACAATATGTTACTAATAAATATGAACAAAAGCATTAAATAAAAATATCATAAATATCTATCTATCTAGAAATTATACAATCAAATACTTAGGAGTTAAAATTATAAATGATATAGATACAACAGTGCAACTAAACTATAAAGAGTTTTTGGATAATATCAAAGAACTCATACAAAAATGGAATAAGCTATTTTTACCATTGAGGAAAGACTATATATAATTAAAATGATTATATTCCCAAAAATTCTGTATTTTATACAAGTTTGCTCGCCACCTCCACCTAAATCATATTTAAAACAATTTGAAGAGTTAATAATGAAATTCTTATGGTACCCTAAATAATCTAGAGTTGCCCTAAGACATCATCATTGTGACAAATGGGAAGAAGGTAAAATAGGCTTACCAGATTTAGAAGGATATATATATATATATATATATATATATATATATATATATATATATATATATATAATCGTCAGCTTTAAAAACAGGTTCTCTATGGTTGCACAAAGAATATGCTTACAAATGGAAACTAGTACATGAAAAAATCTGGTTAAAAAAACACTCATGATACAATAAATAAACATATGGAAATAGTACCGTATAGCTTACTTTGGTTATTGAAGGACTATATGGCAACAGGGAAACACAAAAATATGAATTCTAAATACATTATCAATACACTAAAGTCTTTTATGCACTTTGTAAAAAAAATCTGGATATAAAAGCATGGTCTTTTTTCATATTCCCAATAGCATATAAACAAAATAATATTATAACTCAGGACTTAGTACCAGTTAAAACACTTAGTAAGAATGGTCTATTTTACTGGCATCAGTTGATAAACACTAATAAAGTACTAATGATAGAGCAAATTGTTAGTGAGTTCAACTTTAAAAATAATGTGGTTAATATTGCAGGGATAAAGACAAGCAGTTTTAAACCAACAAGCAATAATGCAGAAGTCTGTTAGGAAAAAGGTTCCTAAGTTCATAGAGCAGTTAATAATGCTGATGGAATTTCCCACAAATGGGAAAGGAATTTTATCAGTATTTTACAAATTAGTTAAAGAAACAAGAGTTCATAATAAACAAAATATATGGAAATGCTATAAAACAGTTAATGGTAAATGCCAAATGATAAAGATAAAGAACTAATTGTTACATCTCCAAAACTAACACCTTTTATCACTATATTGGCAACTTTTCACGTGGCAATTTATATATAGAACATATTTAACATCACACAAATTAGAACTAATATATAATAAAAAAAATAGATGTTGGAGGTGTAAATCACAATCAATAGCCAGTTGGTAACACATGTTCTATGAATGCCATTTACTGAAACAATATTGGGAAAGTATTAACTATTTGTTACAGGCACTGTTCACTGATAATTTCCAACTTACAAAATCTCTAGTTTTGTTGAATACACCTGTGCCGTCTTGTGTTCCAAGGCAAAATTATGTAATTTTGTGGACTCTCCTTGCTATTGCAAGGAAAATATTGCACAGATCTGGAAAGCTGTAACTCCTCCCAGTTTTAAACGTTTCAAGAACATGGTTTTATTAGTTTCATAGTTGGAAATGAAAACAATCAAGGAAAGAACAGACTGACCTACATCCTTAAGCATTGCCTGGCAGAAGGTAAATCAAGTGCTGGAAACAGAAGACAGAAATAAACTTTAATTGCATTGAAAGATACATTCAGGAAAAAGTTTTTCAATTGTAGACATCCTATGTAAATAATTGGTTTTGTGATGTTTGCTTTTTGGAATTGTTTATCCACTTTAAGCTTTGGCTATGTAAATATTTCTATGATATGCATACTGCATATATGTTTATGTTTTTGAAAATCAGTAAAAATGTATTCAGTAAAAAAAGAGTTCAAGAAATGTTCTGAGTGTGAGCCTAAGCTGCCCCCTCAAGACCCCCACACTTTTTGTGTTTACTGTTTGGGCACTTCCCATTTAGATAATGACTGCCAGTCATGTGCCTCCTTTAGCTCTAGGGCATTATAAACTAGGTGCAAGAAACTCATCATTAAAGGACTTCTCCCTCCACAGACCGGGTCCTCTTTGTTGATATCTTCATCTTCTCCTTTTCCGGCCAAGAAGTCAGACAGGTCCAAATCTATTTAAAAGTCAAAAAAAAAGATTAGGAGAAATAAAAAGAGCAAGACAAATGAAAGGAAAAAGTAAAGGATAAGAATCAGTCAGGAAAACCAGTCAAGTCTCCTTCTGATGAAACCTAAGAAACACTCTCTGGACCCAACAGTACTGGCTGGACCCAATCCAAAATGCCCCCATAGCATGTAACTGACAGCTTCTTGGATCTGTCTTGTATCTCCTCGGTCCCAGTTCTCACCAGAACCAGTGAGCATGAGACTGTATTCTGCAATCCTTCAGGAAAGAAGGTATTCCAAGCCATCGTCAGTGGTGTCTTCTGCTCAGTTATCCTACAGCCTAACAGAACATGATGCCAGTAGGATGATGAGCAACTTTCTGAGAATGCAAATCCAGCATGGGGTTGTCTCAGTACATTCACTTATGGAATGTACTGACTATTGGACACTCTACCCCTTCACTCATCTCTCCCGTTCTGATCCATCCTTCATTTCTGGTGGCTTTGAATCCAGCTGACTCTGAAGCACCTTTGTCAAAGTCAAGAGTATGATCTACTTTGACACCAGCAGCTTCCCTCTCTCTTTCAACTCTGATAAGCTCGGATCAAGAAGAGACTCAGAACTGAAGCATCAGTGCCAGGTTCTGAGGGGACAATTCAATGCCGAGATTTTCTGAGCCATCCCTCCCCCTCGGGGTGTTATCACTAGTCAGTTAGGCCTGAGATCAGCTTCAGGGACAGGGCACATCAGTGCTGAGGGTTCTCTTTCATCTTTGGATTGTGGGAGACCCTTGGTTCCAACAGCAGCTTCACCATTTAAAGATTTTGAAAGGGGTCTTGGCCATGCCCAGAGAGAAGGCATTTCTTCCAGCTGGGGCCCACCCAAACCCCAGCTGGATCCAGCTTCTTCCTCTTCTTGCCAACATCTTGCCAGATAAGGACAGTTGGCACAACAGGCTTCTGAAACAACATACTACATTAGCTCCCAGGATGATTCTGAACTCTCTGACTTCCAAATAGAACCATTTCATAAAAAACAGACATGAAAATGAAAGCACAGAGACCTCTCCTGAGTTTCTCACAGATGATACAGATTTAGATAAAGGTGAAGTGTCCCCCTGGTCTCCCTCAGAAGACATCACCTGTGGTGAAATCCTTGAACTCATGAAACATCTTGCCATCTCTATTTCTGAAAGGCTTTGGTTCCAGTTCATTATCATTATGGATGGTACCACCCATTGATCTGGTTCTGGTTCATTATCATTCTGGGTGGTACTACCCATTGATCCCCTCATTGACCTCATGGTCCAGTGGGCATGGAAAGACATTGATGTGGTGGAACCAATACCCAAAAAGCCAGACAGGATTTTAGCTGCTCCAAAGGGCAAGAAACATTAGAACAAGAGTCCACCAGTGGACACCATGGTCATAGCAGCAGCCACCAGAAAGGAATTATCTGAGGAAAGTTCCTCTGTTCATCCCCCAAACAGGGAGTCTAGGGCATTGGACAGATTTGGAAAATGGACTTACACCTCAGCGACCTTTCCACTTAGATTGCTGCTGAACTACTTGGTCCATATTACCAGATTCCAGAGAGACTTGACTAAGGAACTCTCCAAGTCTTTCTCCAGAGTATTGCTTTCTAATGCATCTGATGACTTGGCCAGAGTGCCAGGCACAGGTCTTACCATATAATGATATGCCTGGATGCTCTTTGTGATTTTGTGGAAGGTTTTAAAACGTCCTCTATCAGTGCTTCATAAAATGTCTTCACACTTTTTGGATCTAAAGGTAAAGACATGCTGACCAGGAGCCAGCAGGATGGCAAGACTCTCTCTGCAGTAGGCATCCATTTTTCCACCTCACAAAGATCCTTCTCTAGAAATAGGAGGGCTGGGAAAAAGATGTGGTTTTGTAAGTCACAGAGATCTTATCATGACTCGCCTGGTGATAGACATCCTCATGGCAGAAGTGAAGGAAAATCCAGTGGATGTCACACAAGAGGCAGAGGCGGACCACATAACCAGGGGTTCTGTGGTACTTTTATCAAGAAGCTCTATCAGCATCCCTGAAGGGTTACCCAAATGCTGCACTCTGGAGACAGTCAGGGGACACTTATCCTTACACCTTCAAGCCTGGCAAAGCATAACAAAATATTTGCGGGTGCTAAAGATAATTTTCCAAAGCTATTCTGTTCCCTTTTCCCTTCCTCCTATGAAAAAGAAGGTCATTCCCAACATTCCAGCTAGTCACTGGGAAGCAGCAGCAGCATAAATCTCCAAACTGCTAGAAAAAAAGAGTCATCCAACCTGTACCCAGAGACCAGTTCAAATTTCGAGTGTACTCAACGTTCTTTTTAGTACCAAAGAAAATGGAGACATATGACCTGTTTTGGTTCTCAGTTACCTGAACCAGTTCATGAAACAGACAAAATTCTGGATGGTCACTGTTCAGCCCACATTACCTCTGCTGAGGAAAAATGATTGGATGTGCTCAGTAGATCTCCAGGATGCTTACTATTATGTGAAGATAGAGAAGCACTCCAGCAGATTCCTCCATTTCTGGCTGGAAGGCAATCACTACCAGTTCAGAACCCTGCCTTTCAGTTTCACCACAGCCCCCAGAGTGTTCACCAAGATAATGGCAATGATAGCAGCGCACTTGTATCCTGTAGGGATCCAAAGCTTCCCCTACCTTGATGATTGGCTCCTAAGTGCTGTTTCTGAGCATCTGCTGCTACGTCACCTGGATCATGTGCTCCAGTTGTTACTGGACCTAGGTATAACAGCAAACCTTTCTAAATGTCAGTTGTTACAAACCCAACAGATATAATTCATAGGATGGTACAGCAACACAACTCTACAAACTGTCAGGCTTCCTCACCACAGGGTTACATCTTTACAGACAATGGCTATGCAGGTGATTCATCATCCCTCTCCTCAAGCATGGTTGATTCTGCATCTACTAGGATGAATGGCATCCACAATTCTAATGATTCTGCTGGCCGGATGCCATATGAGAGTACTACAGTGGACTCTTATCAGTGCAATGGTCCCAGAACTTTCACTCGTTACATGCAAAGATTTGATTAACACAGATTTCCAAGCAGCACACCATTTGGTGGATAACCTCTCCTTCAGTAACCAAAGGACAACCTTTTCATACAGATCTGCTGGTAGCAGTACTAACCATGGATGCCCCCTTTCTTGGGGGAACAATTTCAAAGGGTGGATGTTCCAAGGTACATGATCAACTTTAGAAGCCAATTTTCATATCATTGTCTAACTAACACTGCAGCCATTCCAGGATGTTCTACCCAAGGGTGTGATTTCCATTCAGACAGACAACATGGCAGTCATAATAGTGCATCAGCAAACAAGGAGGAGCCCTAACTTATCCCTGTGTTGTAGGCCATGAGAGAGTGCAATGGGTGATATCTTTACAGGAATGCACACCCTGGGGTCTTCCAATGTTCTGGTGGACAAATTGAGCAGGAGTATCCTAATGCCACACGAGTGATCCCTCAATCCAACAGTAGCAACTTTTTTTGCACTGGGGCCAAACTTGCTGGAAACTGTTCGCCTCCTACCTCAACACCAAGTACAGCAGTTACTGTGCCCTGATCCCTCCACAGGGTCAGTCACCGAGGGATGCTCTGGTCCACAAGTGGCCCCTGGGTCTCCTTTATTTCTTTCCCCTTTACCTGTCTTGAACAAATTCATTCAAAAAGCCAGACAGTGCAAGGCCAATATAATCCTCATTGCCCCCTTTTGGCCTTGACAAACATGGCTCTCCTTCCCGTGGCCTCTACTAGTACACCCCATTGGATGCTTCAGCAGTATTCAGATCTTCTATCTCACCCATCCAGATTGCCTCTTCCAGACCACCATGAAGCTAACCACTTGGTTTCTTCAGTTCTGACCATAGCCAGAGATGCTAGGCTTCCCAATACAGTTATTGAGATTACATTGGCTTCCTAGAAACCTGCTATAAAAAAGATATAGGTTCATAGGTGGTACCTGGACTATTGACCCAAAGGTCTTTATAAGCCTAGCCTTGTGTAACCAATATAATACTAGAGAAACCCAATATAAAGGCTCTTGCCTAAACTCAAGATCTTAGCAATAACTGCCCATATCTAGGAGGGTTATAGGTGAAATACCCAGCAGAAATTTACGGGCTTCCATCCAGTCATCCAGGCTATGCTTAAACAGGGTGAAAGAGGGGCTTTGTTTGATGTGAATTGGTAGCCTATTCCAGAGGAGTGGCAACCTCTGAGAGGCATATCTGTCTCTCAAGCAAGTCCTATTTATGTCACAGGCCAGGTTAAGGTCTCTGGAGCGGGTGACACTTGTCCGATTTGACTTGCAGATGTGCAGCATTTCCATTAGGTTTGGATCCAAGATTGCTCTGTAGGCCAGTCACAAGTCTCCTCTAAGTAGTCTGTATGGTACTGAGTACAATGACAGTGACTTCAATTTGTCAACGTATGACATGTGCTGGAGACCCTGAATTTTCTTGGTTAGAAATCTCTGAGGTCTCTCAAGTTGCTGCAGGTGCCTGGTAAGGTACATACCAAAGGGTGCATTGTACTCAGTTACTGGCCTGATGAGGGTCAAGTACAGGGTTGTTATAACCTTGTTCGCTCTTGAGGCAATGCCTTTGCTAATAAGGTGTGCAACATAGAATGCATTCCTTACCACAGTAGACACATGGTGGTCAAAGTTTAGGCTAAAATGAACTTGTGTTCCCAAGTGTCTCACTACTGAGTTGCTCCTTAGGGTATTATTATTTATATGATCGTCTGCAGGGATATCATTTTTATCGAAGGGGATGATAATGCATTTTTTAGCAGAGTTTGAGTCCATGGCTTTGGCACCAATCATTGGTTTGTGGGGTTTAAATTATACTCTCAAAAGTCGACAATGTCAAATCTGACATTGTCGACACGAGAATATCGAACACTCAGAATTTTGAGCGTGTAAATGGAAATCTCCGTAAGGGGAGATTTCCATTTACTGCACTGTAGTGCAGTCTTGTAGTTGATATATTTAAGTAGTGGGGGGTGGGGGGTGCAGGGGTGCTTGCCCCACTGCTTAAACCTGTTAGGGTACTTTTTTCTTTTTTTGTTTTTGTCTTTTTATAAGGTCAACGTTTGAAGACATCGACCATATCGTGTCAACCATATGTTGTTCGATGTTTTCAACCATCAATCTTATAATATAGATCCGGTTTGTGTCCCTCTTGAAATATATTGACATTGTTTGGGTATTCAATGATTGCTCCTAATTTGCAGTTGTCAGCAGGCATAGTCAGACACAGCCCATCTGTTTTGGCCTGAACTTCTGAGAAGTATATTCCAAACAATAGGGGGCCCAGCAATGACCCCTGTGGAACCCCACTGGTGACAGGTCTGCTGGTTGAGGTAAAGTCCCCAACTTTGACTGAGTTTGATCTGTCGGCGAGCCAGTTAGCAACCCACCTGATGATATAAGGGTTGATATTCAACTGGGAGAGTTTATCAATGATGCCCAAATGTGGTTGTCGAAGGCCTTGGCTAAGTCAAAGTAGGCTGTATGCACAGATTTGCTTTCATCTATGGCTCTGGTGACATTTTCAAAGAAGTCCACTAGGGTTGACAGGTATGACCTGCCTTTGACAAAACCAAACTATTTCCTGTCAAGGATTTGGAGATCACGTAGATCCTTATTTATAAGGTCTGTGATGATTTGTTCCATGACCTTAGCTTATGGGTTTGTAGTTCCCAGGATCTGTTGCTGTACCTCCTTTATGAAGGAAGATGACAGTTGTTTTTCATTCAGCAGGGACAAAACCAGAACTCAGGCTGTGGTTGAAGAGAGTACTTAATGGAGTTGCTAACTCATGTTTTAGACCATTTAAAATGCAACCTGGGGTGCCATCCAGACCCACAGAGGCTGTGTTTTTAGTGTTGGGGAGCGCATTAGTGACTTGCTCTTTGGAGATGCAAGGTGGAGGAAGATATAGAGGGAATAATTTGTGGAATGTTTGGAGGGGATGGGGGGGGGGATTTTTTGCCAAACCCATTGGCTAATAAGTTAGCTATTTTCACAGGATTAGTGTGTGTGTGGCACCATCCACAGCTAGCTCAGCACACGTCTGTGTCCTACCCTTTAGGTTATGGGTATAGCTGAAGAATGCCTTATAGTTATCCTTAGCTATGGTTGCTATTTTTTTTTCGAGGTTGCCTTTAAAAGATTTTAAAAAATGTCTTATTTGATTGCTCAAGCAGAGGAGGGTGTTTCTTCCAGTGCTGGGACCTCTCTTTTTACTCTTAGACAGCAACATCTTCCTCTTCTTGTATAACTTATTAATGCTAGTTTTCCACCAGGGAAACTTGTTTTTTTTTCTTGAGGATCTTTTTTTGATTCTATCAGGTACAGCTATTTTAATACATTTGTGTAAGTGTTTGTACAGGGCATTTGTGTATACCTTAACAAAGTTGTCAATGCCACATGTGGGACGGAGAACAGGAGCTTGGAAATTATTTATGCCATCTGTTAGGAGGGTATAATTAGCTTTGGTGAATTTTTATTAGTCTGATTTCATCTAAGAGGGATTTAGGTGTTATAGCTACTTCAAATGTGACTGAATTGTGAACAGATTTAACCAGTGAGGGTCCTATACTTGTGGTGGTGCAATGGTCACCCATGTTGGTGAGGACTAGGTCAAGAATATTTGAGCTCCTTGTGGGGTTACATACTATTTGTTTCAGGGCATTAGTGTTAACAAAGTCCAGGAACCTTTTTGTGATTATGTTGGTGCTCTTATAAGTTTCCTAGTCAATGAAGAGATAGTTAAAATTGCACATGACTAGAATATTTGGTTGTAATTTGATTGACTCAAGTAGGTCCAAATAAGCAGAGTGGGCATCTTGGTTCATTGAAGGGGAGCTATAGCTAATGATGACTTGAAGGGGGCTCTTATCCATAGCTAATTGAACTTAGAGTAACTCCTTGGAGTTTTCTTGTCTAACCAGGCTAGAGGTGTATTTATCTTTGACAAAGATAGAAACGTCTCCTCCTGTGGTTCTCACACATTCATTTTGCAGTCTGAAGGTGTGGAAGGCATTGTAGCCTTGCAAGGCCGGGTCACTCTGTTCAGCCCTGAACCAAGTTTCTGTGACTGCATAGACTTCAACATCCTCCAGGGAGAGGAGTGCTTCTAGAGAGTGCAATTTCTGATTTACACTCCTAGCATTTAACAGCATAACCTTTAATTTATTTGTGAGGAGTGATATTTTCACATCAGAAATGTTGTTCTTGAGACCTTGCCTAAAAAAGACACTATGGGGTAGACAAGTGCCTTAGTCAGTAACTGAAAGCCTAGAGGTGACAAGTGAAGACCATCTCTGGCAAAGCAGCCATATCAACCGTATCATCCCAGACTTACAGGAACTGGATCCTCTTAGAATGACACCAGAAAGTAAGTCAGTTGCTGAAATCAATCATTTTTTGTTTATATTGTGGTATCATCCTAGGTGAAGGTAGAATGCTGCTCAAGGCTAGGGACATACCTGCCTGGGACACATATTCATAGAGCTCAATCATGCCTTTCTTCATATAGTCCAGTGAGGTACATCTCAAGTCATTCACAACAGCATGAACTATGATGGACTCATAATGGTACTTGTTGTTGAGAGAGTTGAGGGCATGTGTGATCTGATGGATCCTGGCACCTGATAGATAGCTGACCGTAACCTTCTCCTTGTCCAGCCCAGTGAGTAGGACATCTGTGTGTCTCACAGTGGAGTCACCTATGACTAAAACATTTGGTTTAGATGTGCTTTGCTGTAGGTGCTTATTTGTTGAGACACTAGTGCTTGTGTTTTTATGTGTATTGAGTGCTGTAGGTGATGTTTTAGGTGTAACATGTTTTTGTTTGGAAGGTCTCTGGTGCTTAAGTTGGTTTCTGGTGAGTACCTCCACGTATGATAGTTTTAGTGCTGAGTGCATGGTTTGCGTAGGAGGTGTCGTATGTGAGCTGACAATCAGTTCAGTATTACTGTTCTGTGTGCAAGAAAGCAAGGATTCCAGATTCTTAGTGTAGCTGCATCTCTCAAAAATTGTACTTGGGTGATTTAGGAGTACACGGTTGTCAGTGTGCATGAGGCAGTTGCTACACTGCCTCAGGATACCCATGTCAATCAGGCTGGTAGGAGAAATGGAGGGAAACTGACCATCCATAATGCTAGGTTAAATCCTGTTTTCACAGTGAGGAGAGAAAATGGAGGGGTGCTTTAAACGAGGCCTATACTAACGGGGTGCTCTATAAAGGGTCTGTACTAGCAGGGGGTCACTAAATGGTATGAGACTAATGCAGATTTGGTGGTTTTGGAACTGTTTAAGGGGCAAAAGCACAGCTGAGGTGCTCTCTGCAGAGCTAAGTGCAATTTAAGGACTTCTCGGATGGATCACAGGCAGCTACTGAGGAAAAATTTTATCTACTGAAGGTTTTGTGTCTATAACTGCCAATAGTTACTCCCACTGCATGGTAGTGTGTGATGTTGCATGGAGGTATGCTACACGTAAACAGATGAATACAGCAGAGCAGTGGCTGGTCGCCTAACTTTGTGGAGCTGTTAAAACAAGCTCAGACCTGTGCAAAAACAGGGCTTATGTAGCAACAGTGAGCAAACTGAATTAAACAATTTAACCACTAAAAAAAGCTCAAAACTGAGCGCTGTGCCAGCAAACTTCAATCAGATGAGTCCTAACTGCACTCCCTTGCCACAAGGGTGCAGGCATATCTGACCTTAGGCGTAGGACAACTAGGTGGCCGCCTAGGGCACCGTTCTAACAGGAGCACTTTTTCAGTAAACTGGATGATGTAACTAGACCAGGATGGGGGCACCAGGTGGTATGCGGGGGTGCTGTGGAGTCCTTTTGCCTAGGGCACCACTTGACCTAATGCTGACCCTGGGTGCTGGTGGGCCTTCTGCTACAAAAGATAGCCTGGTTTAGTGCTCAACTTAACAAACAGAACCAGATTCAGCAGGTCTGGATGTAGTTTATGCTACAGCAGACAAAAAGTGCAACAGATCATTGCAAATGGAAAAGATTTTCTATATGGGCCACATCCAAGGGTTTGGACCCACTTTCTGCACCCATCATGCCTGCCTTGGAATTCTTGTCTGACGCTTTTCACAAAGGCCCTAGTTACTCCACCATCAAAGTTCAAATGGCAGCAATTTTGAATTTTCATATTGGCCACAAGAACACCTACATAGCTTCTTTGAAGATCTCAAAAGCTTTTTTGAGAGGGGCATTTCTTTTATATCTTCCCCTTAGAGATCCAGTCCCCCCCCCCCCCATGGGATATTACCATCATGCTCCAAGCTTTGACACAATCCCCACTTTGAACCGGTGGCCATGGTGGATATTAAATACCTAGCTTGGAAAACAACTTTCCTAGTGGTAGTCACATCACCCAGATGGATTTTGGAATTGCAGGCATGCTCATGCAAATCTTTCTATTTGAATTTTCATAAGGACAGTGTTTTTCTCAGAACTAATACATCTTTCCTTCCAAAGGTATCTGAGACAAACCTGAATCATCTATACATTTAGCAGTATTTTCCCCAGAGTCTCAAACAAAGGGGAATACATTTTGCACATTCTAGGTGTTCATAAGTCAACTCAGGTTCTGTCTTCATTGGAGAGAACAGTTCAGAAAATCTGATTAACTATTTATTGCTTTCTCAAAACCAAAACTTGGTAGAGCTGTTGCCAAAGGTACACTCTCATGATAGTTGTCAGACTGCATTTCCTTTATCTATAACAAGAAGGGTTTGTCTTTGCAATCTAAAACAAACCATCACTTAGCAAGGACAACAGCCGCCTCTGTGGCCTTTTCAAAGAGACTTCCCATCAATGACAATTGTGTAGCACCAACTTGGTCCACAGACCATACTTTAGTGCCTCATAAATTGGATGTACAATCCAGATCTCACTCTTCCTTTGGTTCCACCATCCTAAGGAATGTCCTTCCTTGATACCACCCGGAAAGACAGCTTAGGAATCTGTCCCATATGTTGGAATGGATAAAAAATAGACACCATTAGATATGAAAGGTATGTACTTACCATAATGATAGAGCCATGTTGCCTGATTTTTGCCCATTTCAACCTCCCGCCATCCCTTCATCCTCCCCTCATAACAAATTGACACATGAACCTTTGAGATGACCAAGTGGTTGCTACTTTACACCCTGTTTGTCAACAGTCCTGACTGTTTCCCTGTCCCCTTCTCTGTGCTTGGATTTATCTTCTAATATATGGTCATAATTAGGTCTCATCTATACGGTTTGGATGAACTCAGTCTGAGGTACTAGGGTGGAGTTCAAGGAATTATCAGTAGGGGAGGAGTCAGAGCCATGGAAATGAAGAAGCTTCGAAAACAGTGCCGAGGTCGAATCTTGTTGGATCCAACAACCCATATGTTAAACCAGATGAAAATCAGACAACATGGATCTATTGTTATGGTAAGCACATAACTTTTCATGTTTCACAGTTTGTAGGAAGAAAGGGATAGTTTGTAGAAAAGAAGATTTAGTTTGATTTATATTTTGTTGTTTTACCTCTTATTTTCACAGTTTATTGTTAGAAAGGGATATGTTTTACATGACCAAATCCTAGCCATTCCAAGGACCCTAGTCAGCTGCAAACTCAAACAGACTGCAGAGAGGACAATCGAGAGCTTATCTAAACAATCATGTGTTGGTTTGTGTTTGACTGTGCAGTTACCTGGTAGGAAAATATTTTTTATTTGTATTTTATTTTTTATCACTGTTTTTCACTTTTTGTAGGAAGAAAGGGATAGCTTGTAGACAAGATTTATTTTGATTCATATTTTGTTGTTTTACCTCTAGATTTCACTGTTTGTTGTTAGAAAGGAGTAGGTTTTAGACAGGAAAATTCTAGACATCCCAAAGGGCCTAGTAAGCTATAAATTCACATAAACTACAGAGAAGGCAATCAAGAGCTTTCTAAACAATCCTGTAGTGATTTGTGATTCACCATGCTGTTGCCTGGTAAGAAAAGATTTATTTTGATTTATATTTTAATTTTTCACCACTGTTTTTCACTGTTTTTAGGAAGAAAGGGATAGCTTGTAGGCAAGAAGATTTACTTTGATTTATATTTTGTTGTTTTACCTTTAATCTTCACAGTTTGTTGTTAGAAATACATAGGTTTTAGACAACCAAATCCTAGGGGCCTAGTTAGCTATAAATTCACAGAGACTGCAGAGAGGACAATCCAGAGCATATCTAAGCAATCCTGTGTTGATTTGCAATTTATTTATCTTTACTGTTGAAAAGACGTGTTACAGAGAGCAATAGTGAGCACAAGCTGCTGGGTGCATTAGCGCACGATGTAAAGGAATTCCAGCTTTTGTGTGACTTTTCACAACTGGTATAGTCAGAGCAATTACTGCAGTCTACTTAATTTAATATTTAGTTGTATATTCTTTGTGTGATTTTTGTCATTAACGTTGATTTAAAATCTCTGCAGTTTATGTGGTAACTGATTTTGATTATCCTTTTCTTTTAGAATTCTTTATACATTTGCAGCTGAAAATGGAATCCTTAAATAAGTATCCATTAATGATTGGTACAGCACAAGTATCTTATAAAGTATATACACCAAAACATACAGTGTACTAAATGCTATGTATGTTTAAAGGTACCACCTTATAACACTGGTAATCTGTGCTCCTTGTGTCAAAAGTTGGATGATTTGCTTACCATTATTAATAGTAAATCTAGACTTACTGACGATGATTGCGCATAAGCAATTTTCACAGTTTGGGGAACTATTGTTACTTCTTCTTTTGGCTTTTTCCTGGTTAGGGGTCGCCACAGCGGATCATCTGTCCACTCATGATTGGCAGTGGAGTTTTTATGGTGTTGATTTACCAGCCCGGCACCCAACCTTCCATAGAAGGCACACACATGCACACACTCATGCCTAGGGCCAATTTAGAGTGTTCAATCCACCTACAGCATGTCTTTGGGATGTGGGAGGAAACCGGAGCACCCGGAGGAAACCCACGCGACCACAGGGAGGATATGCAAACTCCGCATAGAAGGCACCCCAGCCGAGGATCAAACTGGACAACCTCTTGCTGTGAGGCAACATCACTAACCGCTGCACCACCGTGGCCACCCTTGGGGAACTATTGTTACTGATGAGATAATAATGTTAGGCAAAGAGCAAACAGAGCACATTTAATAAAGGAAGTGTCTGTTGTCAATAAAGATCACTCAACCCTTTTGATCAAGATAATACCACTGACAACCTGGGAATTCTGTATACAAGTATGCAGCATTGTGAGGACTCAGGGCATATAGAAGAAAATAAAAAAAAGGAAAGAAAGGCAGAAGTTCAGAACAAATAACAAGGAAGAACATGAAACTGATTAATGTCTATAAATTATACTGAAAATGACTCTGCTTTTTTATGTAAGATGCAGATTATAGGCAATGATAACATCTTTTCTAACAGAAAACATTCACTCTATAGAAAAATGTATTGTTTTCCAAAAGAGAATGTGGAAAGAAGAGGCAAGGAGCAAGTGAAAAGGAAGAAATCAAAACTGAAAGGGGAAGGATTGAAAAACATTACTGTAAGAGAAAAAAGAGAAAGACAGAGGTTGACAACTTGGCTAAAACTGTGGATGTACAAAGCCAACAGGATGAAAATCGTACGCTTGCAAATGTAATAAATAATGAGAATAGTGAGATTAATAGGAAATATGGTGATTAAGATCATTTCTTTCTAATAATTGATTGATCTGATATTATAGAATTCGAAGTTGAAGATTCTTCGGATCTAATCAGAAAAGATAGTTTTGTAATTGAAGATTCGGTTATTAGAGGAACTGATACTTACATTTACAGAGAGGATAGTGAACATCAAATAGTGTTATGCTTTCCAGGAGCAAAAACAGAAGATTTGAGAAAGGCCTTAGAATGCCTTCATGTAAGGAAGTATGGATTTTTTTTTATTCATCTTGGTACAAATTATCTCATCCACAAGGACTCCCTAACTGTTAGTAGCGAACTCACAGCCCATTTAGATGACGTTGTACAGGTGTTAGGACCTATTTTTCACAAATCATATATAGAATGAGAGTCAGGTCACTGTGAATGAAAATAATTTTTTGAGTAAATACCTACATGAAAAAATATCTTGTTTTAAAAAAATGAAATGTGTAGTGCATCCGAGCCTAATTTTGAGTATGCATGTGTTTAGGTAGGATGGTATGCATTTGTCAAGATCAGATATTTTGCAATATTTGTCAATTTTAACATTTTCTCACAAATGATTACAGATATATTTACAAAATATTATGCAAAGCAGTTGGACTCCACAAAGGGAATGATAAATTGTACAAGTGACATCCAGGTAACCTAGCATTACAGAACTATACAAACTGGATCCAAATGAAGCTCAGGGAGGAGATGGAGTTAGTGATAATGATATGAGAACACTTCAGCATGAACTTACAGTACCATTATATCTGTTATTTACTAGGTCTTACGTGCACTTGTTAAACCTGTCGTTAAGGTAAAGGAAAACAGGACAAACCAGTAGTCATACAGACATATGTTTACTTTCATCTTGTGGCAAAATAATGGAGAAGGTTATATTAGATAAACTATTGTCAGAAATAGAAAGGCTGAAACTTAAAACCTCATATCAGCATGCATATCTATTACCATCTGTAACATGATATTCTATAGCAATATAAAAACAGGCATGAATGAAAAATTGTGCTGTGATATAATTTTTATAGATTTAACTCTAGCATTTGATAGGGTCATATACAAAACATTGATCAATAAATCAAAACAACTAGGTATTGATGTACTCTTAATAAGATGGATAGTTGCATGGCTTGCAAATAAGGCAAGGAAAGTATTGTACAACTATTGGACAGGGGAAATGTGAGGCTATAGTCAGGGTGTCCCACAGAGCTCTTGCCTAAGCCCATACTTGTTTAGACTGTATCTTTCAGATCTATATTTTTCATCTCAGGTGTCCTACAGTTTTTATGCGGATGACTTGAAAATGGGTAAACTGATTACATGTTTTACAGATAGGGTATGTATGCAAAAGAAATTGACTAAATTGACCACTTGGGCACAGGAGAATAATATGCTGATAAATACATCAAAAACTAAGCATATGAAATTTGGGAAACATAAACTGAAAGTTGAAAACTTAAAGGAAAACTCCACCTTAGAATTCAAAATATGTTTTTTTCATAGAATCTTTATGTTCTGAGCTATTTTAATGCCTCAAAATCATTCCAAGTAATTATTTCACAATTTTAATGTGTTTCACTCAAAATGGAGGATGATGGGGCCTGCCTTGATAATGTGATTGTGTCTTCTTGTTTTCGTTGCTTCTTCCCAGAATACACTTCAAGTCCCCTTTATATGACTCATGCTAGACATAAGGAAGTGGTGTTGTTTTCTCATGCCATTAAGATAGAATGGCAGGACTGTGAAGCATTGTCATCTAAACACACCTGTAACAGAGCTACTTCTATGTTTCTCTGACCGAGCCTCATTTATGTGTCTGTCAGAGCTTGTTCTCTGCTATAAATAGCTGCTAGCGACTTCCAGCAAAAGAAAGTAGGTAAATAACAGGCCTTTGTAAAGGGATGTTTTTGTAGTTCTAAAAGAATTGCCAAAAATTCCCTCATACTCTCATCCTGATGTGTGAAAAAAATCTCACTGCAGTAGATGATTCTTGCAGTACATTTACAGGTGACAAGTTGTAGGACTCAAGACCAAGTCTGTCTGCCACTTCCCAATGCCTTCAGTGGTACATTTTTTTTCTTGAATGAATGATGCAGAATTAAAATGTGCTTTACTGGTTCCTTAATTATTTATTGTATGTTTAACCCCCGCCCCATTTGTCTATTTCATATTTATTTATACTGTGGTAACCAGGAAATTGAACTGGTCCCAAGACCCTTTTCAGCCACAATTCTGGCTGCATTGGCAAAGATAATAACAAGTAATAAATGCATAGTGTCATAAAGACATTGACAGACTGCATGTGCAACACATAGCCAATTTGTGACAGTGAATAAGTAAAACATTAAGCAACACTTACTAGAATGTATAAATTAATAATGCATAACTCTACTATGTTAAGTTTATTATAAATAAATTGTATCTACCCATATTGCACACGCGCACACATACACACACACACACACACACACACACACACACACACACACATACACAGACACATACACATACATATACATACACACACACACACACACACATACACACACACACACAGATATATATATATCTCTATATATAAATATATATATATATATATATATATATGTATATATATATATATATATATATATATATGTAATATGTGTGTGTGTGTGCATGTGTTTGTGTATATGTGTATGTGTGTATCTCTCTCTCTCTCTCTATACATATATATATATATATATATATATATATATATATATATATATATCTATATAAAGTTTATGTGTACAAAAACATATGAGTGTGCATGTGATGTGTGTATAACGGAGAACTATATTATATGCCTGTGTGTGTACTTCATGTCCTTTAAAGGAAAACAAATCAAAATGGAAATTTTTGTATATGTGTGTCTTCACATAAACACACACACACACACACACACATATATTATATAATATATATATATATATATATATATATATATATATATATATATATATATATATATATATATATATATATATATATATATGATATTCCGCGGTGGTGCAGCGGTAGCGTTGTTGCCTCACAGCAAGAGGTTCGCCTGTTTGATTCTCGGCTTGGGTTGGGAGTGCCTTCTGTGTGGAGTCTGCATGTCCTCCCTGTTCAAAAGACATGCGTTGAATGGGCGTGCCTTAGTTGAAGGTTGGGCGTTAGGCTGGCAACTTGACACCATAAAAACCAACTGTCAATCATTAGTGGACTGGAGTTCTGTTGTGGTGACCCCTAACTGGGAAAAGCTGAAAGACAAGCAACAACAACAAATATATATATATATATATATATATATATATATATATGTCTGTGTGTGTGTGTGTTAAGTATGTAGCATGTACAATAATATATGTGGGAAGCAGTACTGTGTTTAAATGCACATGTTTGACTGTGTGTGTGTGTGTGTGTGTGTGTGTGTGTGTGTGTGCATTTTAACACAGTTAGGTACTTCTGATTTCCTTTAATGCTTTTAATGCAAGAGCTCATAGTAAACATATGTTAAAGTAAATTCAGCTGCATATTATAGTTGCCATCAATGGTCACATTTCCTTTGTGGACTACAAAATGCTCATGCACTTTAACAATGTAAGGACTGACTCAAAGTCAGTGGGAATATCTTACTATGGCTCTGCATGTACCAGATATGCATCACCCTCTGAGAGGATGTCACAAAAACATATGAGACCTTTTTATGAACAGTATCAGTGCACCTAATTGATAGGGTTGCCACTTGTCTCTCTTCTGGAGTTCTGTCCTGTGGGGGGAGCTGGAAAATGGTAAATGTGTTGATACTTTACAAGAAAAATTATTTTCTATCTTTTTTCCAAATGTCACAGAAAGCTTTGATACTACATTTAAGTTTTCTTAACATATAAACTATTATAAATAACCAACATTTAAAGCTTAGCATTTCAGTACTGTGTTACTGTTTATGTAAATTTGTCAGAAGAGGTGACAACTGCATTTAAACCCCTGACTGATCTAATTGCTTTGTTTGCTATGAAAGGGAGTATTAAGTTCTCCTCCTCTCTGCAATAAAAACCATGGAAAACAGACCCACAGCTTTCTGTCTTTTTTATATCAGCTGCTGTGTTCCTGACATTGATTAATTCCCAATTAAGATTGACAGTAGTACCTGACAGGGTAAACTACATATTTAACTGTGTCTATGATATGTCATGCTAGTGGAGATGAATTCTTCTGCAAAGTATGTGAGAAGTTAAGCTTAAAAAAGTAGGTAGGCTTTCCCTTCCTTTAAATCCAATGCAAAGAAGTAAAAGTTTTAAAAAGTACAAGCAGGTTTCTGGTACCTACACAATACTGGAACCATACTGAAAGGAGAAAAGAAGCCTAAGGATTGAGGTAACATGTAGGAGAGGGCAGAGCTTTCCTTCGGTAAAGCACACAGTGATTGAAACTGTAGATTCATTTAAAAACCTGGGTATATCGGTAGATCCAGATTAGGAGTTTTCCTAATCATACCAATGAATTGGTTAATGATAGTTATAGAAATATAGGTTGCATAAAATATTTATGAAGTCTGGGAAATCATAAATTAAGAAGTCATTGTTAGTTGTATTAGACGCAAACTTGAGTATGGAATAAAATATGGAAACCTTATAAGAAAACAACCATGAATAAACTGGAAAAAGTATGGTAGAAATATGCCAAGGGCATCCATGGATTTGAAAATTTAAGTTATTATGAAAGACTAAAACATCTGAACTTGTACAGTGTCGCATACTGATATTTAAGAGGAGACACTATTCAGGTGTAAAAGGCATTTAGAGACAGCTACCTCTGGGAATGTTTGGGGTTATCAAAAAGTAGTACAGAATCATCAGGCAACTTATGTAGAAGATTCTACAGGAATGAGAAGTGTACTAATTGGTTCTCTGAGAGGTGCTGATGCTCAGAATAGACTACCAAATTACATTAATGCACGTACTAGTTTAGATGCTTTTTTAAGAACAGCCTAGACACTTATTATGAGAACAACTATTTTGGTATATACTGGCAGGCTAGAAGGGCATTATTGTCCATACTTGAAATATATGTATGTATGCACAGTATGTATGTGTGTAACCACAGCCATCCTTCAAGTTTTTGCATAACCTCATTTACCAGTTGTGGTCTGCTAAACAGGAGCCCCCAGATCTTTTGACTTCCATCCATGAATGTTACTTTTTGACTAGTCTCTGATCCTGCCATTTACTGAACTTGGTTGTATGTTAAGTGGATTAATCGCAAAGACACCTTTATATGGAGACACAGGAGGAAAGGCTCAATAGTATAAGTTTAATTCAGGATGGAAGTTCCCTAAGCTGCTGCTAAGCTTGTTGTCCTCCCTTTCAGTAGCAGCCAAAAATTAACCTTAAAAACACTCTCTTCCAACTTAGAGTATGTAAACATCAGAATGGAAATAATATTTCGGGAGTGGATTTCTATTTCTGCAAACATTACTGATGACTGCTTTAATTGGTAAAACTTGATTTCTTCAAAGCTAAATGTATGTTATATAATGTAACCTATTTATAAAGCTGATCTGAGTGAAATGGGGTGAAGGATTCTCTGACTTTTGGCCATGTCCAGGTC
The DNA here is from genome assembly GCF_019279795.1 of Protopterus annectens. Lineage (NCBI taxonomy): Eukaryota > Metazoa > Chordata > Ceratodontiformes > Protopteridae > Protopterus > Protopterus annectens. The sequence goes on along the minus strand of NC_056737.1, from coordinate 631,468,637 downwards.
TGAGATTGTGTAAAGGTAGAGGCAATCAAGTTTGGTCATAAAGATTGCGTATGCATGTTAAAAGCTTAGTTGTGGATTAGTCTGGGTAGAAGCAGAATGATCCAGTCAGTTGAAAGGAAGGAGCTATTGTGCTATTGGATAACAGCTTCCCCCTTGTTTTGATTATATACTTCTGATTGGAGTAGACAAAGAATGAAGAACAATGCTCGCGAACATAGAGAATTCTTTAGATAACCCTTATTGATTACAATCATCCAGCAGAAATGATGAGCCTGCTTTTACAGGGCTGCATGTAATGCACTTCATAAGCATCAAACTAAACCTTTCCATGAAATAAAATAAATTAATCAGCTAACAAGATGCACCTTCTTTGCAGTTTTACTGTGACTTAAATGCAAGCATTTATACCATTTTGGCTGAGGAACAAAAATAATTAGCACTAAAGTCTATATTAATATTTGTGCAGGGTTTGGTTAAAGGTCCAGTCTCGATGTATATTTTGTTGCTTTCTGTGCCTTAGCCCATTGTATGTCTTTAGACCATTGGTTGTCCAAGGTACAAGCTGAGGGGCTGCCAACAGCATTGGCTGATCCTCAGTCAATACAGAAAAATTGCAAAATCACATGGAGCATCTTTAATTTAAAGTAGGAAGAGAATAACTGTTGTCATAAAGCTGAAAAATACAACAAAATAATTCATAAATGAGCAACATTACTGACGATAATAAAAATTGTGCATGCTTCCACTTAATTATAAAACAATTATTCACAAGACATTACCCATGAACACTTGAGTAAATTATAAATTTAACTAACGTTGAAAAAGGATCCCAAGACAGGAGAATGCTTCCTTTAAATGGAGCAGGATTCCCTTTAGAAAAAAGTAAGCAAAACTAACCAAAAAAAACACATTAAAATACAGGTTGCAGCATTATGAGGTAATGCTGCTGATATTAAAAGTGTCAATCTGACCACAAATAGAAATAAATTACAGCACTTGCACCCTTCCAATATAAAGGCTTCATCAGATCTATAGCTCAGGCTTGGCATGTCCATTGTTGCATAGCTCAAAGAGAGGTTGTTATATATTAACTGCTACAGAAAATGTTTAGGGACTGTGCATTCTGGAAATTATTGTGAATTGTTAATGGGAATAAGTCATGCTGGGTTTTGATTAACTCCTGCAACCCAGAGGTTCCACTGTTTAATAAGGTATAAAAGAAGTATATGGTAATGTATAGTAATATATAGTAACCCCCCAACTCGACCCTTATATGGATTGTTGTACCCAGCCCCCAGAGTGCTTATAAATAGTAAAAACTCTACTTAAGAGTAACTTCACTGTTTTACATTGCAAAGAAGGAAATAATTTATTGTCTACCCCAAACTAATCCATTACTCTTGAGTGTCCACAATCCTATATTCCTAGACTTACCATTCATAAATTCAGACCATAATGTGTCCTGATTGCTATAATGGAGTGCAGAAAGCAGAATTTAAAATGGATGTCATCTTAATATATTTTTCTATAAGTCCTCTGAATGAAAATGGTGAGCTTTGCCCAACACAGACTCGCACCCTCTTTGCAAGTGGACCATATGCCAAGTTTATGTAAAATTAGGAGGAACATGAAATTCGCTAAAGCCAAGGGAATTCTTTATCAGATATATGCAGGTGAAAGTCATATAAAAGTTTTTGAAACTATACTTATACCTCCCAGGATCAAGCAACAGACTGATATTGATGTCTCAGTGCATCTTAGCAGGAAAGGAGGAGGCTGTATTCAGAGTTTTCTAATGAATGTTGTATGTTATTAATGGAACTTGGCAATTTTTTTTCAATTCCCACTGCTTTAATACAGTGTGTATGTTTTGAAGAGGTACAATGGCACTATACACTCTGGTCCCAAAATGTAATTTTACAGCCATGCAAGCTTACCTTTTTTTGGACGTTATGCATTGTTTCATTGTCTTCTCATGTAAGATTATGTGGAAATGGGCATTATGAGTCAAAAACAACATTTATAAAGAAACAAAAAGTATGAACATAGACTTGTCATTTGTATGATTTCTGGTGTATTTTGGTTGCTTCTTAATGAAATCTGGATGGTTTTGTGATTGCCTTGTGCAATAGTGATGGCAAAACCTAAGAAACTCTTGAGTGTGAAGCATGTTTGAAAGTATCAGTTCACACAGAAGTTCTTGTTTCAGGGAGAAACTGCTGTGCACCCCCATATTGCGGCTATCCCCTCCATACATTCTGTTACTTGTATATACCAACGTGATGACCATATTCTCAGAGAGAGAGGAGAAGTCCCCATGATACGGCAATCTCAATCTTTAGTACATTTTTCTTGTACTCTCACGCTGGTGACTGACAATAGCAGAGTCGAGTAGCAGTAATAAACTGCCTGTTTTGGCACTGCATGTTCAGCATAGGGACTTCATTATAGCATTGTGCAACTGCTAAAAGCTTTCATTTTTAATTTGCCAGCAATTTTTTTAAGTCAGTTTACCTGTAATTATGTGAATTAATTTGAAAAAGGGTATGGAAAACTTGACATAAAGGCATTAAACACAAACAGCATGTGTGAATTGGTAACCATAGTAAGAGTCTAATAAACTGAAATTGTTTGACCTAATCATATCTTTCTGTTTATGGCCATCATTATATGAGCATATCATTAGTCACAGAGCTGTTATTTTTAAATCTTGACTAATTTCTGTATTCTTAATACTGTTTTTTAATACATAATCAAAGAAATATTTTTGCTAAGAAAATTAAATTGTATTTGTTCATTATCAGGAAGGTAGAGTAAGGTAAAATGTGCATATTCATTGATAAATACATGTAAAATGTTATGAATATGCATTGAACTATGGATAGATACTCATAACTGGCAATTTTCTATATTTTGTATAATGTCATCTAATTAGCCTGCATCTGTTAGTTTTTAGACCTTCACTCAGTTATACACTCTAATTGATGCTTTTTTTAACCATGTTTTCACATTTTTTCAGAGACAATAATTTTTTGTTCTTCATTATCAGGAGCGGAAAATAAATAGAAATATACTGTGCATTCATTGTTAACATGTATGTAAAATGTTATGAAAATGCATTCAACTCTGGAGTTATAACTGGTAAATTTTTATATTGTAAATGTAAAGATTTCACAAATGCATTGAACTCTGGAGTCTTAACTGTTAAATTCCTATATTGTAAATGTAAAGATTTCACAAAGCTAAATCTTTTAAACATTTCTTTAATATAATATCAGTGATTTCCTAGATTTTGAACAAAAATATTTCCCTTCAGTACTCCCTGCATTACACAGGGAAACATTTGACACTAATAAGCTTGACTGATGTACACGCATAGCTTGTTAGCATAACTAAGTAATCTGCTAGCTCCAGTCCCATTAGCCTTCAGCCTACATATTCCTCCTTCATAATCTCTAGTAGTATTTGTCAACTGGACCCTGTTAATAAGAGCCATTCGGAAGACTACTGTACATCTCAGAGTTAGTGATAAGAACTTTTCAAGCTTGAGATCTGTTAGTTCTCACATACAAGGAAAGATTTTGCTACCTACATGGTATGATTGACAGTATGTGATTGCGTGAGCCTGTGGAAAATGGATGCATATATACTAGCATGTACATATGTATGAGTTTGTTTGTGTGTTTACTCGCTTGCACATGTACGTGCATGTGCTCATGTGTATGTGCATGCGTGTGTGTGTGTGTGTGTGTGTGTGTGTGTGTGTGTGTGTGTGTGTGTGGCCTTGTAATTGCATGTCTCTATGCATGTGTTTTACAGACCACTCTGCACATATCTTTGTGCACTGCATCACTACATTGATTCCAGGTTGAGAGCTGTCTTCTTGTAACATTACCAGAGCAATGCTGACATGCCGCCTAGGCTCCAACAGAGAAGAGAAGCACTTTTCCTGAAATAAATAATGGTTCCCTAACCATCCAGCCAAAGTAACTGATCTCAATTTCAAGTCCATGACTCCACTATGGCTATGGTTTACTTGAATATGATGTCATTCCTTCATGTTACAAGGTCATATAATGGTGCTGGGTAGCATCATCAGTGATAAAAAGAATGTCTTTATAATGCCAAAACATGTTGTTTAAGCAGTCAAATTCATATCAGCTAAGTTAAGAACAGTGACTACTGCTAGAGAATCCACAGACTCTTGCAGATTGAAATTCGCTAGACCCACTGCCTGCATGTTTTAAATACAAGTCATAGGAAAGAACCCAGCATTTAACATGTGCAAAAGATACCTTATGTAGAATAATCTGCTTATTGTACACTTTTCTCCTTCTCGTACAGTAGCCAGTGTCATTCAAGTTCCCAGGGGTGCATCGCTTTCTTTCTGTACGCTGCTTGTCACCAATCTGCATCTTTCTGCCCATCATAATTACATGGCAGAATTTAAAAGGCAATCATGTTTTCAGACCCTCTGCAAATCTCAAGTCCTGGTGAGCAGATGCAAGCAATCAAGCAGCAGAAACTGAAGAATTACTACTTCACTGAAAATGGATTTCCCCACTGGAAGTATAATTCTAAATAAGCAGTGACTGAAGGAAACACAAAAAGAATTTGTTGAAAAGATGGGTTTATGTAGTCATGTCTTGCTGGGCACATCTGTGCATCAATGCCTGTCAAGAAGTGCTAACAGTCCAATTGTCAAAATGTTTCACAGTCAGGTGTTTTGCATTAAAGAAGTGAATTCACTTTTTAAATATCTTTTTCCCTTACAGTACTGAAATATTTATTTTTCAGACATCTGCCTGCAAATTTGGATGGGAGGTTGTAATAACAAATGAACATTACAGGCTTTCTAATCCTACAACATTTGGAATAAAGACAGAAATGGCCCATATAATTGCATATTCTTTTAATATTTTTATTATCTTATTGAAGGTTTTTGCTTTATCGAAGGGTGGACTGAAGGAAAAATGTAAAAAGTTTAACAACTGGCAGTAATCTTGACCGTTTTCATACAGTTAGTTTTAAACGCTGTGAAAAACCCAGACACGTAAGGAATGAGTATAAAAGAGATCACGGTGCTGATATATGAAAGTAGGATGACTTCAAAGAAGAAGAAATTATTTTTAAGAAAATGGGGACAAAGTTGCACCGAAGGCTTTCATTGGTTCTCTCGAGTTAACACACGTCACATGACAGCAGTTAGTGCCTAAGAATGAATCATATTCCCATTTGATTTTGGAAGATGAGAACCTGTAGTTTCTGCCCATATACCAAGCAGATGGATTTGTTTGTGACATTGATGCTACAGTTCACCAGTGACACAGATATTTTACCAAGGATCTTTCTGCATTCTTGAGTAGATGTTTAAGAGTAAGAGATTTCCTCTGGTTTGTATGACTACTGTCCCAGAGCTCCCATAAAAGGTCATAGTCTGAATGATGTCTACCTGGTAAAAAAAAAAAAAACAGTAAATAAACTAAAAGTAAGTGAATAATCTACAAGCACCCATAGCTTGTGAGACTGCTGAGTTTACAAACTGGACTGTAGAATTCAAAATCTGGCCACTGAAGTCATGTGAGTTGGAAGCTGGCATAATGGTTAAGGTGTTTACCTCACAGAAGCAAGGTGCAGGGTTTGATTCTCACCTTTGAAAGGGATATTAACTAGGCTTAAAATGTCCCACAAGTACAACTAGCCTAGTACTTACCTATGAGCATATTTGCTTGTGCTTCCTTATTAAAGTAACCACCTACACTACTGCTACTAGAAACTTGTGAGCTCAAAAGATTTTGTGCGCTCTGTACAGTATAAAGAGGCTTAGTTTTTGTTAGAAGAACTGATGGACATTAATACTTCACAAAACATTTCTTACACTGTTAACCAATGCTTTAGCTTTATGGCCTTCTAGTGCTCAAAACACAAAGTACAGGAAGCATGTTATGCAACAAATTGTTACTCTAGCAATAAATTCCTTACCAAGAGTAAAGTTACCTAGATGTACAAATTACTTCTGTACCTAATCAGTACTCCTGTACCTAATTAGTATTTCTGTACTTACTCAGTCTTCTATACCTAATCAACACTTCTGTACCTAATCAGTCTCCTATACCTAATCAGTACTCCTGTACCTAATTAGTATTTCTGTACCTAATCAGGCTCATATACCTAATCAGTACTCCTGTACCTAATCAGTCTCCTATACCTAATCAGTAATCCTGTACCTAATCAGTACTTCTGTATCTAATCAGTAGTCCTATACCTAATCAGTACTCTGTTACCTAACAAGACTAGGGTGTTGGTCACTAAGTGGTATGAGAGAGAGAGAGATTAATAAACAAGGAGAACAACATCAGTTAATGAACACTTAAAACATGGCTGACTGCAGATTTAAAACAATTAATAAAATATTTGTGACAATGAAAAAAAACATAAAAATTCCTCTGTATTTAGAGCCCTCCTTTGCTAAGTAAAGTTAATAGCCTTTCCATTTATTTCATAGCCCACTGAGTGCATTTTTAGACTTTCATGAGCATTGCCCAGAAACTACTGTACAAAATGGTCTTGTCTATTTCCTTCAACTACTTAATTGTTTACACTGTCAGGGGCAAATACACATTTTCAAGAACCAACAAAACTAGCCAGTAAGAAAAGACTAGCACATGGGGGGGGGGGGGGGGGGTAGAATGCAAGGTGCACAGGTGTGAACAAAGACATAACCAACACAACAAATTTTTACTGACAGTGGTAAGATAAGGTGGCTAAGACAAGGTGTAACACAAGTGGAAGCAACATTTCTGAGCAGAACTTCACAATTCATATCTTTCACTTTAACAAGATGTTTAAAACAATAGGTAACTCTACTGAAGTTTGCAAACAATCATGTCAACAGAAATGAAACAAATGAAGTAATGATGTTTATAATATATATTACATTAGACTGGTTTGAGGCCACAGGGAAACAATAAAATTCTCTTTTACCTTCTTTCCATTTGTCTCATTATTCTGTTGAATACATCTGTGGATTCCCTCTACACCACCAATTCAGGAAGGGTATATACAGGGTCTACCACCCTTTATGTGGAAAAAAAAAGGTTTTGGAGATCCAGTAAGTATTTAATCTGTTAACCCCTCCTATATATACACATCACTATCACGTGACTAATTGAAAAGTATAGCATGGTGAAAATATATATAGATAACTTTTTAATGATTTTAATGAATATTATTCAGTTAGGATTGGTAATGTGCACTTTATTTTTCCTGTCTTTTATTTTTAAAGTAAAGCTGAAAATTTATAGATAGAATGAACATTTTTAATGCTTAATTAGTCATGTGATAGTGATGTGTATGTATATATATATATATATATATATATATATATATATATATATATAGGAGGGGTTAACAGTTGTATAATTGTCTGAAGAAGTTCATTTCATTAAAGTGTACGAAAGCGCTCACAATCAACTGATGTTTAGATTTATTATAACTTGGTTTGCCTCAGCCTAGCTTCTTTTTTCATTATTTCAGTGGTTTGTGATTTACTTGGTGTTGTAAGTATTTAATCTGAACAATCTGCTGCGTGTCTCTCCTCTGTCTCTTTCTGTTTATCCTGTTAATAACAACTCCCTCACATCTCCCACACATGACCTTTTGTACCAATATCATCGCAACTTGTCTGCTCTAGTTTCAGATAAGAAGTTTTGCCTCTGGTCACATTCCTTCCCTTCATTCCATGGATCTTTCTGGTAGCTTTCTTCTGAATTCCTTCCTGCAGCCTGATGTGCTTCTGATTATAGGACCCCCTGAAATGCATGCAGTACTCAAGGTGTGGTCTGACAAAGACCCTGTAGAGTGGAATCATTATTTCTTAGCTTCTAAAATCTTCTCACCAGAGGATACATCCCAGAATTCTGACTGTTGTTGCCACTGCTTCCTCACTCTGTCCCTAGTGCTTCATTCCTGCTAATACTTCACACTAGGACCATAGTTCCCCAAGTGCAGTACTTTGCAATTGTTTGGACTGAAGTGCAACTGTTCTATTTCAACCCACGTGTTCAGCCTTTCTAAATCCTTCACTAGACTCTTTTCCCCATCCTCTACTGCTGAATCTCTCTCTCTTTGTGCCGTCAGCAGGAAGAATGGCCCTGTTCTGCTCTTCGGGGCAAACCTGCTGAAGAGAGCTAGACAGCCATACAGATATCTGTTGTACTCCACTAGTCACTTCTCTAACTGCTTACATTGTCACATGTACTACAATCATCTGAATTCTACCATTTAGGAAGGCAGCTATCCATTTCCTCAGTTTTGGTCCTACCCCCACCCCCCACCACCCTAGTTTCCTGTCAGCCTCCTGTGTGGAACAGAGACAAAGGCCTTGCTAAAGTTCAGATAAACTACAACTACTAGTACTCCCCTATCAAGTTTGCCTGTAGCTTAGTCATAAACTGAATCAGGTTTTAATGACAGCCCCTTCTGTCCTTGAACCCATGTCGGTTGTTGTCCTGGAGATTGTTGTGCTCTATATGCAACTTCTCCCATTGGCCTCTATTGTAGTGCACAGGAAGATATGCTCTATGTCACTTTTTAGCACTGGTGCCACGGGGTAACTTACTTTGTTGTAATGTGATCCTACAGGTCAAGGGTAACCAAACAAAAAAAGGCATGTACACATAAAGGAACAACAAATAAACCAAAACCATGTGTACTAGGAACAACACCAAATTCTAAAGTCAAATAAGATCTATATTGACAGGACAAAAGCACTCAGCTCACCAAAATAAAATAAAATCTTGGTCGTCTTTAAATTTCAGTGTTATTCCTGGGACCAAAGATCCTGGTATGCATGGCTTTAGTGGCTCCTATAGGGTGACCTTTTTCTCTTTTTCTTTTTCTCAGGGGATGAAGCACAAGATGGTCCCACACCATCCGAGGCAACTGCTGATGACAGCAATTTCTGATTCATTTACCCCTCTGGCTACCCTCGACAATCTTTCTGAGGGTCATGGACACCCCTGCAGAGTACACAGCACCATCAGTAAAGGATTATGCAGTGCAGTGCTCCCCTCTCCTCTGCCCTCTACTGATGCAGTGTAATGTTCCACATCCTTCAAGGGATGGGTTCATGCTATCACACTGCATGCAAGTCATCCACTTTACAAGGAACAGCTACCAGGATATCAAGCTCTGCCTCAGGCCTTGTCAGCCTGATTTTATATTTATTTCAGTTGAGTGAAGTGATGTGGCTGAATGCTGTACATTCCTTTGCTATCACCACAAGGGACTGAGAGTTGATAAGGGTAAAACATGGACTTTGGCAACAACATGACATAATACAAAGTAATCATCAGCATACCTCTCACTTACTTGCTGAAGAGTTCTGGACAAAACCAAAAATAATGGGGGGGGGCAAAGGACCACAATCAAAGACAGTTCCTAAATATTACTCTAATTCATTTAAATATTTAATAGAACAAGAGGTTTTGCATCAGCATATATTTTCTGAACACTAAGAAGTATGAAGCTCTAATATCTGGCATTATACTGACCAACTGTATTCCTCAGTGACTTACAAGAAAGCCAAATATTATCTCATTTTACCTTCTGCATATTGTAGATCTGCATATTTACCATTTTTGACTTCTGCCATTAAAATTTCTTGCATAATCACCATTCTCTCATAGTTATTCAGTTTAAGTATGTATATTCTAAAATGCCTGTTTGTTTATTATTGCACATGACCTGAATTCAGGTTTGTAGCTGCGGTGGTGCAGCGGTAGCGTTGTTGCCTCACAGCAAGAGGTTCTACTGTTCAATTCTCGACTGGAATGTGGGGAGTGCCTTCTGTGTGGAGTCTGCATGTCCTCCCAGCGGTTTGGTGGGCGTTTGAAAGACGTGTAAATGGGCGTGCCTTCGCTGAAGGTTCATAGGTTCATGTACTAATCTATGAACCTATGAACCTATGTGTAAATTGGCATGCCTTCGCTGAAGGTTGAACGTCGAACTGGCACCTCGGTGTTCGTGAAAATCTACTGCCAATCATTAGCGGACTGGAGTTCCGCTGTGGCGACCCCTAACCGGGAAAAGCCAAAAGACAACAACAACAACTTACTGCATTGTATTGAACTGGAAAATGGTCCAGATGGATCAGTGTTCTACCCTGGTTAACAAATGAAAATAAATTAAGTAAAAAGCTTGTAGGCTGGACTGCAGAAAGGCAATTTACTCTGTATTAATCTATCCAGAGATTTTGCATGTTTAAAACACATGGGCCTTCAGAGGTGTTTACCTCTCCAAGAAAGAAGTCTAATGTTTAGATGTGTAAGCCTAAGTTGAGCAGAGATGAAATGGATTGGATAGTTTATGGGGACGTATGTTAAATGCAGTACTGCTGCAGTTTGCAGTAAGGGATTGTATAGTTCACGGGGACATATGTTAAATGCAGTACTACTGCAGTTTGTAGTAAGGGATTGTATAATTCACGGGGACATATGTTAAATGCAGTACTGCTGCAGTTTGCAGTAAGGGATTGGATAGTTCATGGGGACATATGTTAAATGCAGTACTGCTGCAGTTTGCAGTAAGGGATTGGATAGTTCATGGGGACATATGTTAAATGCAGTACTACTGCAGTTTGCAGTAAGGGATTGTATAGTTCATTGGGACATATGTTAAATGCAGTACTACTGCAGTTTGCAGTAAAGGATTGGATAGTTAATGGGGACATATGTTAAATGCAGTAATACTGCAGTTTGCAGTATGGGATTGTATAGTTCATGGGGACATATGTTAAATGCAGTACTAATGCAGTTTGCAGTAAGGGATTGTATAGTTCATGCGGGCATATGTTAAATACAGTACTACTGCAGTTTGCAGTAAGGGATTCTATAGTTCATTGGGACATATGTTAAATGCAGTACTACTGCAGTTTGCAGTAAGGGATTGTATAGTTCATGGGGACTTAGGTTAAATGCAGTACTGCTGAAGTTTGCAGTAAGAGATTGGATAGTTCATGGGGGACATATGTTAAATGCAGTACTACTGCAGTTTGCAGTAAGGGATTGTATAGTTCATGGGGACATATGTTAAATGCAGTTCTGCTGCAGTTTGCAGTAAGAGATTGGATAGTTCATGGGGACATATGTTAAATGCAGTACTGCTGCAGTTTGCAGTAAGGGATTGGATAGTTCATGGGGACATATGTTAAATGCAGTACTGCTGCAGTTTGCAGTAAGGGATTGGATAGTTCATGGGGACATATGTTAAATGCAGTACTACTTCAGTTTGCAGTAAGGGATTGGATAGTTCATGGGGATATATGTTAAATGCAGTACTGCTGCAGTTTGCAGTAAGGGATTGGATAGTTCATGGGGACATATGTTAAATGCAGTACTACTGCAGTTTGTAGTAAGGGATTGTATAATTCACGGGGACATATGTTAAATGCAGTACTGCTGCAGTTTGCAGTAAGGGATTGGATAGTTCATGGGGACATATGTTAAATGCAGTACTGCTGCAGTTTGCAGTATGGTACTTTACTGTGCCTGAAATGTCATCCACTAATATTGGACTAAATAAGAAGAGACAGGTACCAATAAACATCATTTCACAAATATTGCAATGGTAATTGTCCTGCAGTTTCACTGACTCTTCCTGCAAGGCACCTTGCTAGTCGACTTCACTGAAGTGCTTAAAATGGAGCAGCTGTTTTTCTCAGTACACCGTAATCTCCATTCAGAAGCTCTGAGTAGTGTTTGACATGTGCAGTTGCTGTTTTATTCTTACTAGTTTTGAAATGGTAAACATTAGTTCTCATGGGATTACGATGTTCTCGTCTCATTGATTTTCATTTCAGTTTTATGTCAATTCAATCTACTAATTAATATATATATATATATATATATATATATATATATATATATATATATATATATATATAGGTCAAATTCACAAACCTGAAATCCCACTTACCTGACTTTTATATAACCGAGACGACAAAGCCAAAAATCCGTAATACCGATGTCCCAGAACACTGACATTTCACTCTGTGTAAGTAAGCACTTGGCCACCATGGTGAACTTTGCCTCTTACCCCCATGGTAATGCGATCTTGGAGTTGGTATATTTAGTTGGGAGGGTTGGGGGCATGGGGGGGTGAAGCCACATGGGTGGGTTTACTCTGCTTCAGTTTTAATTTGTTTTACAGATTAGCCAAGCAGTTACTTACCTGAAGTTGAAAGTTGGTGTTCTGGGTGGTCAATCTTCTAAGTTGTTGGCTTTGTCATCTCGGTTATATGAAAGTCGGGTAAGTGGGATTTCGGATCTGAGAAGTAGACTCATATGTGTGTGTAGGTATGTATATATATATATATATATATATATATATATATATATATATATATATATATATATACACACACACACATATATAAAATACATACATATTGTATTATATATACTACATATATTATACATATGTATACATATGTATAATAAAGCACACACACACACACACGCACACACACACACACATATATGTATATATATATATATATATACATATACACATATATATGTATACACACACACACACACACACACACACACACATATATGTATATATATATATATATATATATATACACACACACACACACACACACACACACATATATGTATATATATATATATATATATATATATACATACACACACACACACACACACACACACACACACATAAAATACTTACATATTGTATTACATATAGTACATATATTATACATATGTATACATATGTATAATAAAGCACGCGCACACACACACACACACACACACACACATATGTATATATATATATATATATATATATATATATATATATATATATATATATATACACACACACACACACACACACACACACACACACACACACACACACACATTATATATAATATGCACATAAATTAATCATGGCTTAATGACATGTCTTACTGTGATTGTCATTACTTTGCTATACAGTTTCCTTAGTACACACAATGTTGAGTTTACATGAAATGCGATACTTTCTTTAGGATTTGATACTTGGCTCTCATATACTTTTGCCAGTAACCATTTAAAATGTTGGAAACCACATAACCAAATCCCATAATACGGAGACTGAAAGGCTGAAAAAACCTACTTGCATATACCTAGTCTTAGATTGCCGTTTTTTGCAATATTCCCTTTTTCCAAGATATGGTGATCACAAAGTTGGTATGTATAAGTTTGGGGGACTTGCTCGCAGGATGACATGCTCCTCTGCAAAGAAAGTTAAGTTCAAGATCCGCTCTTGTGGATTTTTGATCTGTTTTTCAGCAGTTTGGTATTCTATGATGCAAGTGCCAGCACTGCAATACCAAGCTCTTTGTGCCCAGTGCATTTTGGTACTTGTGGTACAAAGAAAGCCTAAATAGCAACGTGTGATATCCCTGGCATTTCCCTCATATTGTGGCAAAAAATGTATTCCACAAGGTTAAAAATCTGTGACATCTCTGAAGGTGCAGCTCAACTATGAAAAGTCAAGCCAGATGTCATGTTACAGTTCAATGAGCAGATAAAAAAACCTACCACATCTGGCTGACAAAATGACTTGCATCACCGGAACAAAACAAAATTGCTCTCATAGAAGTAATTATTTGTTCACTGCAGCTGAAGCCAACAAAGTCTGGATAAACGATTGAAAAAAACATAAATTAAAGGAATAATGGATTAAAACAATGCAGATATATATATATATATATATACTCCCTCCAGCAATCTTTAACTTAAGCAGAACTTAAAAGAGTACACTTATGCTGAATTAATGAGCAGAACAACCAGATGGAAAAAGAAGGGCAAAAAAAGTCATGCTTTGGTGATAAAAACTGCACTGTGAAAAAAGAGAGCAGTTTTAGTATCTGTAAGACAAAATTACAACAGTGTGGCAGTCTCTGACAGGTCATTTTGTAATATAACTAAACATAAAATAACAATAAACATCCACAGTGACGCATAAAATAACAATCTTGCAACAAAAGGCAATACAGTTATTCAGCTAGTTGGACAGGTAGTCATAGGTAACCTTTTAGCTTTTGTATCATTTAACAATATGACAACTGGTAATATCTTTAAAATTTTGATCCTTTCCATACTACCTAAGCTGTCTATATGCAGGCAGGCAATGCTGGAGATGTTCTGTTTGGATGGAATATTGTAGAAAGAGACTAAGAAATTACTAGAAAATAGAAGTCAGAATCTAAACCAACTATATTAGAAGTAGTGAATATAGTAACAGAGATAAAACAACTGGAACTGAGATCTTTAGAAAAAGGTAGGAGCAAACTATGTAGGAAAAAATAGGAATTGTGGGAACAATCCATACAAGGGAGGAATGAGGTTTAAAACAAGGCAGTACTTAAATGAGGTAGGTAATGTTTGACTGAAAGCATTCGGGTAGATTATAAGTGATGTATAATGTTAGCAACTGGGAGTGCATCAGTATGGTTTGTGATGTAAAATGTTTGCAACTAGGATTGTGTTGTTGTGGTTTGTTTTCTTTTATATAAATGTATGATTGTTTATGTCATAAGTGATGGTTTAATAAAGATTTTTCTTGTTTAAAAGGGGGCAGGAATTGAATAATTTATGTAATGTTGCTTAGGTTATATGATATATAGCAACATATGTGAGGCATAATGTTTGATAATTTTAAGTTGTTAATACAGTTTGAGTACTTTTATATAAATGTAAATGTGCCTATGTCACAAGTGATAATTCAATTAAGGTGTGAAAAATAGAAATTAATAGATGGGTCCAGGTTCATTTTTTTCTGAATTAGGCATACATGACGTACTGGTTTACAAAGAAACAGTTTCTTTATGAAATACCAAATAAGGAGAAGAAGGAGACAAAGATATTCACTGCCACCAGAAATAAAGTTGTTAGTTATAAGTATTTTAATTCTTCTGACAAGAAGGCTCAAAGAAAAGAAGAGAGTGAGTTTTTCCAATCTGGCATAAATGTCTTAAGGTAGAAGAGGGTCTTAGACTACAGGGTGAGCAAGAATAATTTTCTAAAAAAATGCTTTGCCAAAGAGACAAAATCTTGACATATGTAAAAATTTGAAATAGCCACCGAATTAGCTTAACTGAGGAATGATTGTGCCTTGAAACAAGTGATTGTGATGAGTAACAGAGAGCTATTGATGAAAGGGAGGAAAGGGGTCTAAATGGTTGGACGAAGTAAAAATGGCAAACAGCTTCCATTTATCTTGATGAGTCTTCTGTGTAAGAGACCTTTGAGAAGCTGTAATTATAAAGACTACCCTTGCTAAAACTTCTGCAAATCTATCATTTAGTATTTGTTTGTGTCTTTCGGCTTTTCCTGGATAGGGGTCGCCACAGTGGAACTCCGGTCCGCTAATGATTGGCAGTAGAGTTTTACATGCTGGCTTGCTGAGCCTAACGCACAACCTTCAATGAAGGAACGCCCATTCATGCAAATCTATCATTTAGTATACCTGGAGCAAATGAGCCATCAGTCTAAATGAGAAAGAGCCTGGTTGAGGTTTCCTGGTGAGACAAGTTAACAGGTATTTGTGATATAGAAGTTAAAATGGAAGACCTAAGAGAAATTCTCAAGCACTAGACGTGTTTTTTTGTGAAAAAAAATGCCTCATGAATGGAGGCTGAGGGAATATGCAAAGCATATCCTTGGGAATGGGTCCCATCAGTATGTCTCTGAGCTGGGAGAAGAGCACAGGAAGAACTTCATTTATGTGGGAGAAATAAAGAGTTTGAAGGCAGAATGACTCACATGTTGAATAACAGCTTCATTGTGGAGATGGAGAGGGGCTATTCCTTATCCTTTTAACATTTCTGCTCCTTCTCTCCGGAAGGCAGCTATACTCCCCAGATACAGACTGCAGCAGGGACTTGTGTGTCTAGAAGTCTCTAGAAGTCCCTCTCCCATGCTCATTTGTTTATTTGTTAATCAGGAACTTGTAGCTAAGAAGTCCATTTCAGTGTAGTCCTGGAGGTAAAGTTAGTTAAAATATGCAAAGTACAGGAGAGAGTAAGACATTAGTATATAGTTAATGTAGGTGGTCTAGAATTATTAGGAGGAACATATTAGTACTTTTGAATCTCTGTAATTTTTAATAAGTTTTTAACCACTTCATCTAAGACAGACCAACACAAAAAAGATCAAGAAGGAATTCCTTGATTACAACTCTTAAAGAACTGCATTCATCAAAAACATTTTTGCAGGGAGGTCAATCTCTTCCTTCATACACTTACTTCCTCACTTACTTGCACTAACACCAGAATCATATAAAGGTGGGGAAAGGAGAAAAATCCCCAGTAAAGTACACAAAAGTCTTGCAAAACATGATGTTGCATTTCAAACTGAGCTAATCAGAGGAAGGGCACTGAGCCAACTAATCTGTGATATATAACATTTAAGTATCCTGTTTTTTTTTTTTGCTTATTTATAGCACTTTTATTGTCTGCATATACTTTTCTAGCTAGTTTCACTGTGTGTGAGTTATTAACTAGAAGTTTTCTACAATTGTTAAGCATCTGGTTGGGTTTATTTGTTCTGATTTTTGTTTCCCAGCCTCCATCCCTATACTTGGTGGCTTTGCAGTTCCACCCCTACTGTAAATTTGATCTGGGACACTAGTGTCATTACCTCATTCTACCTAATCCAGGGAGATCATTTGAGAAGGCCAACCCAGATAGTTTCTGCTCCTCCTTTCCCCTTTCCACTTTAAAAAAAAAAAAAATTCTAAGCTTGTTTCCTGCCTTTCCTGTACATCATATAGTCCAGATACAGATTTGCTGTATCCAGGACTGTCTGTAAGCTTCTGAGCCCCTAAGCCTTTCTGTGTTGGAGGGAAGCCTTCTAGCTTAATTTTGTTTCTTAGAACTAGCCAGTTTTCTAGATTCAGCACTCAAATCTGTTTCTTTGAGGTCAGCATTTGTTCAGAACTCATTGTAAGCACTAAATAAGCTACAAATTACTAGAGCACTCAACTTTCCTCACATGTCTAGAGGAAAACAGTTTTTAGTACTTAATAAATAAGCACCTATCCAGGCATGTTTAAGGGTCAGCTCCCGGTGTTTTCTTCTGTCTACCTGATGAATCTGGGCATCTTGGGCAATGTAGCAATTGCCTCATGTACACAGACAACCCTCTCCTCCTACCACCCAACACTACAACCTGTGAGAGATGCACTTATATAACCAGACTGGAAGCAAAGCTCTCTTCACCCAAGACTGGACTAGACAGTCAAGAGGAGAAGGTAAACACTTGCACCACACCACACTCATCACATAGTCCCTCAAAATCTACACCACCGAAACACACACATAGAAACACAAAACACACACCTACATTCGCGGATGCTCTCAATAAAAATCTACCCAAGCACCAGGGACCTCCAAAGCAGAAACGCAAGCAACCTCCACCCCCCAACATAACCCAAATGACACATATCCCACAAACTCAGTGTGCCACTCAACCATAGCTCATAAGGCATAACAATGTCCCCAACACTGTAGTCATAGGTGACTCTATAGTCAGGTACACTGATGTTCCACTCACCAGGCTAAACAAGGAGAAAGTTACTGTCAGCTGCCTGTCAGGTGCCAGGATCCGACACATAACTCACGCACTCAGGTCACTCCACAACAAGTGAAAATATGACTGTCATTGTCCATGTTGGTGTGAATGACCTAAGACTACATGAAAAGAGACATGGAGGAGCTGTCCGATCTTGTAGCCCAGGCAGGTATGACCCTAGCCCTGAATAGCATCCTGCCATCACCCAGAATGATACCACAGTACAAGGACAAAATGATTGACTTCAACAATTGTCTAAGCTTCTGGTGTCATTCTAAGGGGATCTAGTATCTGTCTGCCTGGGATGACATGATGGACAAACCACGATGCTTTGCCAGAGATGGCATGCACCTGTCACCCTTGGGATTCCAGATACTGGCTAAGGCTCTTGCCACCCCTATAGTGCCTTTTTAGGTAAGGTTCAAATGACAAATTCACCACCATAGCAGGTACAAGCAAGCAAAATCTGAGGGTAATGCTACTTATTGCTAGAAGTCTAAACCTCAAAATGCACTCACTCGAGGCACTCCTTAAAATGGAGAACATCAACATCTGTGCAGTGACAGAGACCTGGTTCAAGGCTCCAGAGGGCACCCCTGCAATACCAGGCTATAATTCATACCACTCCTTTCAGCCACCTAACCTGAACCGAAACACTAAAGGCGGAGGCGTGTCCATATTCATTAAGGATATCCACACCTCCAGGCTAGTTGCTCAGCATAATGCATCCAAGATTATCCAAGTGCAACTAACTCTAGGCATAACCACAATCCAAATTGTAGCTTGCTACAAATCCCCCACCATGCCTCAGGATTCCCACTCCTCATTTCTTGATACACTGTAAAATATTAGGGTACAACCTAACACCCTAATAATGGGCAATTTCAACTACCCCACCATTAACTGGGAAAACTACTCATGTACCAAGTCTTATGCTCAACGTTTTCTGGAATTCATAAATTCCAATGCCTTAGATCAACTTATCCACAACCCCACCAGGGGCAGCAATATGCCAGAGGTCAATTCCTCGTTGGTCAGATCCAACCACAAGCTAATCACCCTAGATATCCACATCCCACCCCCCACCCCACCCCCATTAGGGAAACCACCGTAAAAAATTTCTCCAAAGCCAACTTCACGCTTCTTAAGACAGAAGTGGCAAACTTCACGACACCCATGCTGATGAACAATAGAGCTACGACTGCTGATTCCTATACAAATGCACTTTATAAGCCTTACAGGAGTGCATGGATCGTGCGATCCCTAACAGAACCAAGATGCTATCCTCTAAAAAAAGGAACCCAATCTGGTGGTCCCCTGCCATAAGCAAACTCTACAACAGAAGAAAGAAACTGTTGCAAAAAAGAGTAAAATCCCATGTTTGGAGGAACTCCATGGCCAGCCTCAGTAAGAAGCTGAGATCCCTCATAAAATCCTCCAAAGCTAATTATGAAAACAAAATTGCCACTGATTCTAAAGACAACCACAAAGCATTCTATAGCTATATCAATAATCTCTGTGGCAACACTCAGATCTGCTCTGAGTTACAGCACAATGGCACTAAATATACAGAACCAACTGATATTGCCAACATCCTGGCAGATAGGTTCAGTGTTAACTTTACCCCTCTCTCAACCCCTAAAGGGCCCATCTCTATACTGGAAGAATGCAATGTTCCTGTAATCACGGCTGCACAGGTAAAAAACACACTCTCCAAAGCTAAGAACACAGCATCCATAGGACCTGACATCCCAGGCTGTGTTCTACATGAACTACAGAACAAACTGGCACCCTACCTAAGTACCATGTATAGGCCCTTGGGCCAATAGCCTAGTACCTACCTATGAACCTATATACATTGTAGCCAGAAACTCTTCAATGAGTAGTAGCATCAGGTAAATGCGAGTGAGAAGTTGGAACCTGATTGACCTTGACATGCCGTAGGAAGCCATGTTCACCACTATGTTGTACAATGGTTTGTCAGACGTAAGCTTTTTATTTCTTACAACAAGTTGCTTCCTTAATGGGTGGGCTATCTGGGTATATCACAGTAAGACTTAGAAAGTTTTCCTGCATAGAGAGTAAGAAGGAGCAGTTTCAAAGCATAAAATCATAAAACTGAAGAGTAATCTGGAATATATTGCTCTCATACTATTGAATTGCAACTAGAAACTTCCAATATCCTAATCTTCTAATAATAATAATAATTAATACAGTGTATTTTTTTTCTAGTTTCCTGTATTTCCTATATTTCATATATATTTTTTCCAATGCCCCCACATCCCTCAATACAGGGTACTGCAACATCCCCAATAACTAAAAGAACTAACTTCAATTAAACACACAAGCTGCATTTAGTGGTATGTATGCATTCTTGGAGTAAGCATATTTAGTTAGCTGGAGTGAGGGGGGGGGGGTCCTACTTTCTGATTTGAAGGATGCAGGGGATGAATGCCTTTGCAGAAAATAATGCATATATTTTAACATATTATCAAGATGATCTGTGTAAGTTACTTCCTATTTCAAATTGTCATCTCTCCTCAATGAAGTTTAGTGAATCTTTTGTTTTGGTCCAAAGAGCAGATGACATTTAAAGAGAAAAGTCATAAAAAAAAAACTTAATTTCACGTGAAAAAAGGAAATAAAGTTCAGCCAGGGGTACTGGTGCAGGGCAATATTGTCTTTTGCTGCAGTTAGACCCACCTTCTGTTTTATGTGCAAACCTGTGAGTTGTCCACAGTTGAGGCCATGTAAGCCTGAGTTCTGGGCTTCTGCTAGATCTCCTCCTTAGACTGCTGTATTTTATCCAGTATGTCATTCTGGAAATTTATCTTGTGTGTCAAATAATTAAACACTTTCCTAGATCAGGTAAATGATATTAAAGCACTTTTTTTTTACCCAAGAACTCTTAGCTCTCTGTCTGAAGGGAGGATGGGCAGAAATTGAGGTGTGAAGTTCCTCTTCAGAACTGCAGAAGAAATGGTTACACCTGTCTTGCAGTTTTTTTCCTATGCTGAACAGCCCCTAGAAATACAGAATAGCCAGTGAGAATTCATTAGTAATATGGACACAAGATCAGGGTGTTCTCATACCTGATGCAGTGATACTTTGAAATCTGCCCATATGTGGTGGTACCACTCTTCCCGCACATTGTTTTCTATATATCCATGATATTGAGTGACCACCCAGCAAGCCAGTATTGCTCTTGAGTAAACCTCCTTTATACATATTGTCTCCTGCTCATTTTCCCAGAGATCAGCAAAGCTTGGCATCCTAGCCTGCATTCCAAAAGTGTTTTACTTGTATCCGGTGCCATCCAGGCAAAGCTAAGTACTTTTGATTGGTAAATTGCACTTACTTAGGTTATTTTGAGTGATCCCTACTGTTTCCTGCTTTTATTTGTATATTTCACTGTAGTTTTTTAAAAAGAATGCTACTCTTCTCACTGTTATTGCTGTAAGACTGTCTTAAAACCACCTTCAACAATGGAGTTCCAGCTAGTTCTTTAATTGGTTTGTGGTAGCATTGCACTTGAGTCTCTTCTACTGCATGTTTACATTAGGAGGACTGGGTTTATTCCTCTTGTGGCAAGAGGTGTGTGCCTTGTCTATATGAGGTGGGAAGCACACAAAAGGACTCATAGTATAGTCATTTTATTGGTCAGAGGGCTTTTTAGTTAGTTTTCTGTTTTTTTCAGTGCTTCTATAAATTCGGGGCATTTGCCCAGAGGTATTCACCAACCAGCAGCAGTTAGCAGTGACCTATACTGTAGCAAGCACCAAGAAAACAAATTTTCCTACAGAATGGCCCATAAAACCATACCCTGTAAAGCAGTAAATATAAAGCAAATACCTTGCACATGGACAAGCTTAGGCCAGATAGTTGAGCATTGAGTGGCAACACCGATAGATTTAGTAGAATTCAGTATTGTGTAAACATTACAGTTGGTAGAATTTGGTACTGTTTAGCATAATTTGCTGCAATAAAATGCCCTAATTAGTCTGTGCCAACAACGCACCCTTAATAGCCTTTTAACCCCAATACACCACCCCCTTGTAGCTCACCAATGAAAGGACTGGACAGCATGGATATTCAGTTTCCAAACTTCTCTGTAGCCAGCCTGGTGGATATAGGCATCTTAAGACAATGTAACAATTGTATGTTTACTGCCAATCACTTAATCTTTAAAGAAACAGACACAGTATGCGAGAGGTGGACTTACACAATGATACTGGAGGCTAAACTCTCGCAAGCACCCACCTTACGTAGGACACAACGCACACAATGACTAACATATGCTGAGGCAGGTAAAAGCAATCATCCTAAACAACGAAGATCACCTATACTACCTGTTGGCAAAGCTATGCCTCAGCAAGCCCAAAGGCACTCAGAATAAGCAACACCTAACACCACACATACAGTCATTCCAATGGAGCCCCAAACACGAAACAACTAAGGCAAATAAACACACTTCCCAGAACTCTCATCATAGAGGACTCCATTGTAAGACATACTGATGCCCCAGCTGTTAGTTGCTTATCTGAAGCCAGGAGGTGTCAGATCACATATGCACCAAAGTCATTACACCACAGGTACCAGTATGATTCCGTCATTGTCCTTGTAGGTGTAAACAACCTGAGATGTACCTCCCTGAACTATATGAAGACAGACATTATGGAGCTTTCAGACTAAGTGCTCAGGTTGGCATGAGTTTGGCATTGAGCAGCATATTGCCATCACTGAGGATGATGTCACAGTATGAGCAAAAGCTGATTGATTTTAACAACTGGCTGTTTTTCTGGTGTCATTCTAAGGGGATCCAGTATTTGTCAGCTTGCAAGGATATGGTTAACATACCATGTTGCTTAGCCAAGGATAGTTTGCACCTGTCTCCTCAAGGCTTCTGAATACTGGCTAAAACTTTATCCACCCCCATGGCAACGTTTTCAGGCAATGGCAAATTGACAAACCTACAGATATAGCAAAATCAACTCAACTGACCTCAAGGTGTTACTGCTTCCATGCCAGGAGCCTAAATAAAAAAATATACTCCCTCCAAGCATTCCTCACACTCAAGAATATAGACATCTATGCAGTTAGAGACATGGATTAAAGTGGCAGAGAGTACTATGGAAGTGTAAGGTTTTAGTGCCTTCTAAACTTTTAGACCAATAGCTGCACAGAGATGGGCCAAAGGTGGAGTTTTCTTGATATACATCAATAAAAAGCATATGTCTAGGTTGATCAAACAAGATGAAGTACTGGAGTTTCTCCACGTGCAGATCACCATTGACAAATTCCCATACCATATCCTAAATAGCTATAGGTCACCCTCCATATCCCAATTGCAAACTTGCACCTACAGGAGACACTTACCATCCAACCTAACACCCTACTTATAGTAGACTTTAGTTACTCCTCTTTAGACTGATAATCCTACATGGCCTCAAATCTACAGACACAGAGATGCCTGGACTTCATAAATACGAACACCCTTGACCAAATGGTGAATATACTCACTAGAGGCTACACCATACTGGACCTCATACTCACAAATATGCGAGAATGCTGAATCTCCTAATGTCTTGTCCTCCCTGGTAAGGTCTGATCATGAAGCTGTCTCCTCCAAAGTCAAAATCAAGTACATAACCCCAGTAAAACCAGTAACAGTTAGGAATTATTCTAAGGCAAGCTACCTGTTATTAAGTGAGAATTTGTCAAAATCCGATGCCCATCCAAACCCTAAGAACACACCAGCCTATGCTGAGTCACTTTCAGAAACTCTGTAAAACCATTTCAGTGGCTGCCTAGAAGCTGCTGTACCTACCATAAATAAGCCAGAAGTAACCCCAGAAGCAAATTACCCTGGAAACATCCCAAATATAACAGGATATAAGAAAATGAAAATATTATGGCTAAAAATCAGGGAAATAATAAGGGTAACTCTCATACTGATAAAAACTCTCTCATCAAACTAAATAGGCAACTAAGAGAACTAATTAGGTCAAGCAAAGCCAACGTTGAGGTTAAGAAGCTGCTGTTAAAAATGATAATTAGTAGGTCATATAAAATACTGCACATACCTATAGGAATCAATGAGAGGAGGTTAAAAAAGACTGGGAAGAGAGATTGGATAAGCATTCACAGGGAAACAATGGAAGGACATATGTAAGATCCCAAATATGCAATAAAGAATATAAGAGTTAGGACTTTTGCTTGAAAGTGTTTACATAGTTATTTATATAACCAAAGCAGACTCCAAAGAAGTTTCCCTTGGGTAGATGGCAAATGTTGGTAGTGTGATGGGGAAGAAAGAGGTAACTAGAAACTTGGGAGTGTAATCAGTTGATATACTTTGAAAATTACCTACAGAGTACTCTATCAGAAATATTGGATGAGCAAATGGGGGTAACTAAGGAAATAGATTTTTGAGCTAGTGTACAGGATCTGAATTACCTAGACATAGTAAGGCCTTGTGAAAGTTTAATTCTGGTGGCTGCCAAAAAAGCAATTACTATAAAATGGAAATCAAAGTCTAAACCAACTGTAATTGAAATATTATATTATATCAGAGATAAAAGAACTGGAAGTATGACCTTTAGAAAAGGGTAGGAACAAATTACAAAGAAAAAATGGAAACTGTAGGAAAAATGCATGCAAAATAATGTTTTAGAGGAGGCGTGAAGTTTAATGGAAGACGGGAATTGATTAATTTATATAATGTTAAATTGATAATAAATATATACAAAAGAATATATGTTAAGTGTAATATTCACAGTTGGGAATATGTTAATATAGTTTTGCTTTCTTTTATATAAATTTATGTTTGTCTATGTCTTAAATTCAATAAAGGTGTTAAAATAAAAAAGAAAAAACAAGCTTTGTGCCACGAGAATGGAGAACTGCAGAGGTCATCTCCCTTCATAAGACAGAACCTTCAACAGATCCTGGAAACTACTGACCCATTAGTCTAACTAGTCTTATTTGTAAAGCCATGGAAAGAATTATCATGGAAATTATCAAAAAGGATGTAGGAGACCTCAAGACATTGGATCCATCCTAGTTTGGCTTTGTCAAAGGAAGGTCATGCTTGCTTAACTTGGTGGATTTCTTTGAAGTGGTCACTAAGGCAATGGATGAGGGGAAAGTGGTGCATACTGCCTACCTCCATCTAGCTAAAACATTTGATACAATACCCTCTCAGTCATTGTTCAACAAACTTATAGAACTAGGCAGAACTTCCTTTATAACACACTGGATAGCTAGTTGGCTCACAGATAAGACCCAAGATGTTAGGATTAGTGAAGTCACCTATACAAAGTGGCTGGTCACCAGTGAAGGCCCTCAGGACTCTGTGCTAGTTCTGTTCTTCCTTGGCATCTACTTCTCAGAGGTCAAAGTCAATGCCAAAGACATCTGTCTGGCCAAGTTTACAGATTATTGCAAACTGGAGTAATCATTGAATCCTCCAGATGAAAACACCCTTAAGTAAGGTTTAACACAAACAAATGCTTTGTGCCAAAGCCATGGATTAAAACTCAATACCAAGAAATGTACTATAGTACCTTTTGGGAAGTTGGCCACCCCAGATAACTTTGTCATCAATAAAACATCCCTAAAAGTTGACTCACTAGTCAGGGAATCTGCAGACTCATGTAGATAATAGCCTAGCCTTTGACCAACATGTGTCTAAGATAGTAAGAGGATCCTTTTATGTCATTCAGCTTATAAATAAGTGCATGGCATTTAGCTCCAGAAAGGTCATTATACCACTGTACCTGGGTGTGATCAGACCTATCAAAGGGTTTAATGCCCCTTTCAATATGTACCTGACTGAAACATGCAGCAACTGGAATGTCCACAAAGATTTCTTACAAAAAGAGCACAGAGAGTAAACACAGTGCCTTATGCTGATCGCCTCAAGGCCCTGTCTCTTTACTTGATGATATACAGATTTCTGAGCGATGATCGCTGCCTGGATAAAAAGACATTCCTGGATCTAGTTTTGATTAACCTTTTGCACATCTGCAAAAGAAATAGCATCAGAACTACTAGATTAAAAGTCCTGAATTTTGCTTATGACATAAAAGGACATGTTGAAGACAAAGATATGTTTCTCAGAGAATTCCCATTCTCTAGAACAGGCTTCTCATCCATGTGAAGCAG
Source organism: Protopterus annectens (assembly GCF_019279795.1). NCBI lineage: Eukaryota > Metazoa > Chordata > Ceratodontiformes > Protopteridae > Protopterus > Protopterus annectens. The sequence continues at coordinate 631,442,820 of NC_056737.1, read as the reverse complement.
AGGTCCTCCCTAACCCTATTTAAGTGCAAGTTGGAGTAATGGATGGGTAATTGGAAATTTACCCCTGGTTTGGCACCTACGCCTCTGATGAACAGAGGTAGTCAGTAAATCACCTCCCTATATAATCAAATTCATGGGTCACATTTGGTTGCAAGGCTAGTCTTATAAGGGCCATAGTGGTCATTAACTTAGTATAAACCTATGGCCCTATAACAAATTCATACATATTTATTCTTAGTCCATGATCAATCGACATCTGCACCAGTGCTGAAAGACTCTCCTATAAATTCAGTAACAGCATTTGTAAACGTGCATTGAAGTAGAAAATACAGACCTGGATTACTGCCAGTTCAGCAAGACAAAGTAAATGCAATAAAGTGGATTTAAACAACTTTCTGTCCAGGGTCTGAGATCATTCTTTTAGAAGAACAAACTAACATGTCAAGCAGCTAGGCTGAAATAAAGGATACCAATCACATTTTCAAGGAAATTGCTTGCTTGTTGCATATTTGCTGCTGAGTGATTACTTTTAGGCACATCATTTCAAGGAGCTTGTAAGAGCAGTAATATTACTTTCCATGCAGGTAAGCTATCTAGTGTAGTTCACAGTCACATTAACAACACTAAAATTAAGAATTCTGGTACAATTTTACAAGCAAAAGCAATACCATCAGACTTGCTGCCATTTCATGATTTCTTCACTGTGTAACAAAGTAGTAGGACCTGCTAAAAGACATCATTATAGGGGGTCATAGTATGTTTGGTAGCCCACCAAAGTCTTTAGAATTACAAAAGTATTTTGGGCTAAATGTATGTGTTATGGGACTGGATCTTACTTCCAGGAAGGCTAGAGTGAGGGCATTTAGAGTTAGAAGTCATGACTAAAAGAAAAGACATAAATAAGACAACCTGCCAAAGAGAAAAAAATGATAATCATGAAGTGAAATGACCTATACTTCAAAATAAAGTAATAAGCCCACACCAGTGGTGTAGATGGATGAAGCACTGACTACTGTCCAGAGGACCCATGTTTGATTAGCAACTTGCACACCGGGCAGTACAGGCAGGGAGGATGTCATGCTCTTACTGGGGGTATAGGGGTTTTATCAGACAGAATACTGAGTAAGATCCTTGGCAGTGGCCAAGGGACTCCCGAGGAGGATTATACTGTAGGAGGCAAACCTCAGGCTGAAGCACATGCACAGGCTTGGTTGAATCTCTGCAGATTCCACTGCACGCCAATCCCTGGAGATGGGACTAGAGTGCACAAAGGGTAGGAGAGTAGGTAAAAACACTCCCCAGCACCAGTGTAATACGGCCCCAGGTTCCTCGGTCTTCTCACTGGCCGCAAACCTCATTCAGGATTAGACTGGAGGAGGCTAAGGCACGTTCAGGAGACCCAATGAATGAGGAGATGACCTCGAAGCAGTTGATAGTCAGCTGTGAGAAACAAAAATTAGTGCGAAAAAATTTAAGGTAATGAAAATGAAAGCTAAAACCTATCCTGTGCGAAGGATAGGAAAACTAACTGAAATGGAAACCTGTATGTGAAAATAAATGTAGCAGTTTGGGGCCATGACATGTACTTATAGATGTGCCACAGAGAAGGACTTTCTGACCACAGTGGCAATGTGGTGGTCAAAAAAGAGGTTGCTGTCAACCTGTGTTCCCAGATCTCTTATGACACCTTCTGTGTTCAGTGGACTACCATCGATGTGGTAATTCATAGGAACCGGGTTTTTCCCATAGGGGATGACAACAAATTTTTGGGCACTGAGCTTAAGGCCATGGTTCTGACACCAGTCGTTGGTCTCAGTGAGGCCTTTCTGTAGGATGTCAACATCATTTGGGGATTTAATTATGGCTCCCAACTTGCAATCGTCTGTGAACATTGTCAGCCAGAGTCCATTTGTGTTGGCCTGGACTTCAGAGAAGTAGATACCAAACAGGAGAGGACCCAGGACCAAACCCTGTGGGACTCCACTCGTGAGTGGCCGGCAGTCTGACTTGGAGTCAGCTACTTTCACACTGTGGGTTCTATCTGTAAGCCAGTTTGGAACCCACCTAGTGATATAGAGGTTGATGCCTAGCTTAGTGAGTTTTTCTCTGATTCCTGAGTGGGGAATGGTATCATAGGCCTTGACCAGATCAAGGTAGTCTATATGAACCACCTTGCCTTCATCCACAGCTCTGGTGACTGACTCAAAGAAGTCGACCAGTTTGAGCAGGCATGATCTACCCTTCACAAAACCAAACTGTGTGGGATCTAGAGTTTGGAGATTCCCTATATCCTTGTTTATTAGGTCCATGATGATGCGTTCCATAGCTTTGCATATCAGACTCGTCAGGCTAATAGGGCGATAGTTCCCAGGGTCTGTAGTCGCTCCTCCTTTGTGGAGAGGGATGACTGTAGCAGTGCGTCATTCGTTAGGGACAAAGCCTGAGGTGAGGCTGTGATTGAATACAGGTGATGTGCCAGTTCACAGCTCTGTTGCAGTGGGAAAGAAATTTAGCCTTCTAGATGGCAGGGAATCCTGGGAGTATTGAGTGAAGTCAGGAGCTTGAGAAAGTTTCATTTGCCGAGTAGTCCTAATGTCTATAATATCAGTCTTATCTGTTCTGCAGCCACAGCTCTTTCATATTAGAAGGTAACGTCCATGAAAAAATATGGAGTTTACTTACAGAGAAATTTCTTTTACAGAAAATGACTGTTGAAGTGACACCCCAACCCCATGTGCAAAATGGGAAAAAGGGGTTGAGGATGGATGGAAGAAAGTGTTAAAACTTTGTTTTCAAAATGTACTTTACTATGCTGTGAATTTTCTTGCAAGTAGTGAGAGTGAAATGTAATGCACTTCTAAGAAAGTGTATTCAAAATACAAAAGTGTTTGAAAATGTTATATTTATTTCCAGAAAATTTTTCTTTATCTGTAGAGAACTATTTAGATCATCATGAGATTATTATATGTGGAGTAAATAAACTATATAATAATTGTTTTCAACTTATTCTTACAAAAATTTGTAACATTAGACCTGTGAAACCCCCAATGCCAAAAACATAATTTATGACATTTTAGAAAAATAGAATTCTATGAAAGTGTACACCATTTCACTGTTGCAGGAGATAATGCAGTTCTTGAGATTTTCATTAGCCAGCACAACCTGCTTTTATGAGCATTTCATGTAGTGAGAAAAAAAATTCAGATTGTACTACAAAAGGGACTGAACCCCTTGTGTAAAATTAAGGTATGTACCTGGAATTTTAAAAACTTATTTGTTAGAATGAAGTGCTCTGAAAAGTGTTAATAGTTCTGCTACCTATTGTAATTGCATTGCACAGCAGAAGAATTCCAGCTGCTTTAGCAAATTTCTATTTTCTGAAGACGTAAGGAGATTTGACTTCCATTAACAGCAGAAGCCTTATTCTCTGCATGGATGAGGTACTAGGATGGTATAATGCATAGATTCAAGTGGGCAATGAAGACTGCCATCTAGTGAGGGAAGCTGAGACTGCAGTGTACAGAAACCGGCTGTCTGTCTAATGATGACCACCAAAGTATATTGCTTAATTTGAATAGCATCTGAAATTATAGTACTGGAGTCATTCTGTGGTTATAACATGCAAGCTTTGAAAAGTAATTCAGTTTGCTGATGCTGTATTTCCTCAAGCTGAAGAGCAGGAGCTACAAGTGAACCTTAAATATGTTGGAACAACAGGTCTGTGGCACTGGAATAAGAGTGAATTTTCTTTAGAATAATCCATTCTCAGTGAAAGTGTAGCATTAAAAAACACACACCCATGAGCTAAGGAGAAAATGTGAGAACTTCCAATTGTAAAATTAGAAGACACATTTTCAACTTTTTATGCAAGATGATTCAATGGCTTTTTTTGCAGGGCTGTTTGCCAGGGAAAAGAAAACTTGTGTATTACAGAAAGCTTCAGATTTCTGTTGTGAGTTATGTGTACCAAATTACTTGGTATGTCAGTGTAGCTGCCATATTAAACCCTTGATCAATGCTGAAAGTCAATGGAGTCAGTTTAGCATACTTAATAGGTACTTTATACAATGCAGTGACATCCCTCTGAGCTTTATGACTGTGTCTTGATTTCACATGCGAGGGAAGCTGAAATTCAAGGCAACAAAACTGAAATCAACCTGCTTAGAACTTAAACTTGCTACAAGGCAAGTCCTTGTTGTTTATTGTATCAGTTTAATACCATCTGCTTCTGACAAATGTTGGTAGACCCCAAAAATATAAAAAAAAAACTGTGATTGAGATGAAAATAGTGAAACTCAGTCACACAATTAAAGTGTTGTTGTTTACGAGCTGTGCCCCCTGCACCCACCAGTTAGATGCTAAGCTCTGTCATCATTCGAATGTATAACTCTAGGATTGTTAAACATCAGAGGCAGAGGAGAAATTCAATGAGGTAGTATGACCTTTGACCTAGCATATATTCACCTACACTTACACTTCTTTATCCATAATGGAAGGCTCCCTGTTACAGTCCTCAGAATTTCAACTGGAAACTACTAATACCAGGTATTTTTAAGAATGACAAAAGCTAAAGTGTCTCTTCACTTTCCAGCAGGTCTTCACAACTAAATAAATAAGTGATATTACTAGCTTTTTTAGTTACTACTTAGCAAGAGACTCTTTTACTGTATGTCTGTTACCTAGCCTATGAGGATTTGAAATACGAGAATTAAAGAACATTGGCCTCATGTGGGGCTTATTCCAAATCTGTGTAAGTAAAATAAATTACCAGTCAACAAAGCACTCTTTGTACTACCTTACATGTGCTAACTCTAACCCTTCCGCTGCCCTTCACTCCAATTACCTTCCCAAAATCTTTCCATAACAGTACTACACAAGGCATATCCACACATACTCACACTCACACACAGACTGCATATGCACCATCAAACATACAAAAAACTAAAGCTGTCATCTTCCCTAGCCCATACTCTAAGCCTAACCAGAAACATTCGCACATACAGTCTCCATAACATTCTCATGAATGCAACTAAATATATCCCCTTCCATAGTCCTTATTCTAACCCCATCCACAAGCACTCCCACCCCTAATGCCAAAACATTTGGTATAGCTGAAAGTTTTAGCACTGCCAAACTCACTTGCTGTAATACCAATGCCACAGGAACAGATGAAGTCCCTACATTTGAAATCTCTTGCAATCAACAAACAGGGATTTTGAAGAAAGCAAACTACAATAAATGCTGACAGTAAAACATGCATTTGACAATGTATATTGCAATTCTAAAGATATATCTATACACATATACAGATAGAACTGCAGATGTACATAGCCCAGTGCTTAGCCACTGGTTTGCCAAATGGCTAACAGATAAGATGTCAGAGTTTAAAGCAGGGGAAGCTACCTACACAAAGAGATCAGTCACCAGTGAAGTCTCCCAGGGTTTATTGCTGGCATCTACTTCTCTAATGTAAAAGCCAATACCAAACGAGTCTGGCTGACTAAGATTGCAGATGGCTGCAAGCTAAGAGCAGTCACTGAATCCCTAAATGACTTAGCCATCCTATGGGATGGTTTGTCCCAAACAAATAACTGTTGCCAGAATCATTTACTGAAACTAAATACTAAAAAAATGCATTTTGGAAGTCATCTACCCCAGGTAACTACCACATTAACAATACACCCCTAAGAGTTGACCCAGTTGTTCGGGATTTGGGAGGTTATGTGGGCAGTGGCCTAACTTTCAATTAACATATCCACTTTCATAAAAAAGTTCTTTTTTATTGCACAGCTTATAAACAAAGATATTGCATCTAGATCTAGAGATGCTATTGTCCCAATTTACTCAGCCCTCATTAGGCCAATGATTGAGTATAATGCCCCTTTTGGCCGTAGCTCTCAACCTTCCATCTTCAAAATTGAGGAACACTAGCCATCATAATGTGGGACAAATGGGCAAAATGTGGAACACATGCTAACAGCTTACTAACAACTTCAACTAGGAAAGTCAAAGGATGGTTACAATATGCTGGTTTTACTTAATTAATATGATTATTTTCTAGTTACCATGGATATCAGTTAAAAAATCACTAACACTGAATGTGTGACAGACCCTTTCAAAGAGGAACTTCGAGGAGCATGATTTTTTTAAGACCCCAAATGAGGTACGTTCCTCGTAATGAGGTACACCTGAGAGATGTGCTTTTGGCATACATCTGCCCAGACACATGCAAAAAAACTGGAATGCCCTCAGAGATATCTTACTAAAAGGATATAAGGCCTAAATAATATTCCCTTCGTGGACTGCTTCAAAGCATTGTAATTTTACTCAGTATCCTACAGACTGTGTCAGGCATACAAAATTTCCTCTGACCCAATACTTACGAGTCTGCTGCACATCAGCAAATCAAATGGCATCATAAATACTCAGTCCAAGGATGTAAGCCTCTTCTGTAACATCAACAGAATGTTTTGCAGGGACAGGTACAGCTCATAGGGGATACCACTGCTCTGGAACAGACTCCCCATCCATGTAAAACAAAGCTTACCTCATCCATATTCAGTTCAACTTGGTCCTATGAGTGGGTAATTGAAAATGTACCCCGGGTCTATTCCCTGTATAACTAATGGACAGAGGCAGCTCCTAAAGACTTTATCCCATGTTTTGGGTCTCCTGAAATTATCTATGGTATATTTCCAATTATTCTCATTAGGTATAGTATATAAATATCAACCATGTGATGGGTAAGGTCAATCTAACACCAAACCGGATAAGCTAGTTCAAGCACCAAAAAGGAGATTGGCTAGTCTTAAAATAGCCCACAAGGGCAGCTAGCCTAGTACTGAACTATAAACCTATATATGTGTTTCTGATGAAGTACCTGTGTTTTAGAACAAAAGTGCTAAAACTGTGGTGAATAAACATTTGGCTGTGAATTTTTGGTGCAGTGTTTTTATTATTTTCATGTTTACATAGTACACTGATTTGTGGTTTATTTTATAAACCTATATATAGATACAGATATACATACACATATCAGACAGGGATACATATGCATATTAAACAGGTTTGTTGATAACCCACACCATGCATGTACACTAGAAAGGTCAGAGAGAAAGTCCACAAAACACTTTTCAATAAAATAAAAAAATAAAAAAATAGTGGTATGTAATAAAATCTTTTTCTGATAAACAAAAAAAAAAAAACAAGGAGTCTAGGATTTTAGGAAAGAAAAAAAAGCCAATTGGAAACTACATAGTCAGAAAGAAGTTAAAGACCTTATTGATTACTATAAAGATGAATGAATACACCAGGCTAATGTTTGCAGTAATAATATGTACAACCATTGAATTTAATTGTCACATTGTGTTAAGGGGCTACCACCACAAAAAACAAATGTAAAACAGATTGCTGAATATGATGAAGATGTATGTTAAATACTGGTTAAAAATATACATAAAAATGTTTATCATAAGGAAGATTTACTCTATGTAACCAGTGTGTGTGTGTGTGTGTGTGCGCACGCACATATGAGTTCACATGTGTGGTTAACATTGTGTCTATGTGAATGATAGTCAAGTGTGAGTATTGTTTGAAAACATTTGCAAGGGGTATAATACGTATTAAGAATGTAGCATGTGTGTACCATGTAAATAGGTGCCTACGTGGATAATTTGTGAATAAACAATATGACTGGTGCTGTGATCCAGCCAGCTAGCCAGCCCAGCCACAGCCTCTTTTTCCCATTTTCCACATGAGGCCAGGGTGTCACTTCAGCATTGACAATCATCTTGAGCCAAGCTTCACACCACTGGCTGTTTAGCCCTGCTGCAGCAAACAGACACACACATACATGCACGCTGTCATACCTACAGCCAATTTAGAGTGCCCAGTTCACCTAATGTATGTCTTTGGGGTGTAGAAAGAAACGAGAGCACCCGGAGTACAAACATGGGGAGGACATGCAAACTCCACTCAGAAGGCACCTTAGCTGAGAATCAAAATGAATAACCTCTTGCTGTTAAGCAACTGCACTCTCCTCTGTGCCACTGTGTTGCAGTGTGATGATACATATGTGAATATCATTTTTTATGCATTAACTGAGGTAAGAAATAAATATTTAGAACTTTATTGATTTAGGGGGTTACTCTGGCATAGCAAGTACCATCGTCACCTCACAGCAAGAGGTTCTACTTTCCAGTTTTTAGCTGGGGTGCATTTTGTGTAGAGTATGCATGCCCCCTCCCCCCTGTGTTCAAATGAATTTTCTCCAGGAGTTCCAGTTTCTACTTGCACTCCAAAGGCATGCACTGGATGGATTAGATACTTTAAATTGGCCGTAGTTATGTGTGTGTGTGTGTGTGTGTGTGTGTGTGTGTGTGTGTGTGTGTGTGTGTGTGTGTGTGTGTGTGTGTGTGTGTGTTGTCTGGGTACAACCACTAAATGCTGTCCTATAAAAAGAAAATAATTTGTTACAGATAGAGTAATAAGGACCATTGTCCATTATTGTTGCCCCAGCCGATGGCATAACAGGCTAAAAACATACTTGACTGATTTACTGATTTACTGTTAGGGAATTTGTAGAAGTGTAGTTGTCCTTGTTTTAGACAGACACATTCCATTTAATTTTACGCATTGACTTCGTCTTTGCATTATGCCTTTTGCTGTTATTTAATCTCCCGGACTAGTAAGTGAGAAATAATGGCATTGTTTATGATCTGTTTTATTATTCCTATGATTTTTTCCTTATCAGGAGGTATATGTTGGAAAGGAGACCATGTGCACAGTTGATGGACTTCACTTCAATAGCACATACAGTGCTCGGGTAAAGGCATTTAACAAAAGTGGTGTCAGCCAGTACAGCAAGATACTTGTTCTGCAGACCTCAGAAGGTAAGTTTGAGCTCAAGGGTTTATTCTTTGATCTGGATTGTCAAAATTAGTTTTCTCTTCTATCTTCATTTTAGCTAACAAATTTTTGTTTCAGATCCTTAGCTTTTACCTAAAGTGTTCCTATACAGATGAGAAGTGTGAGTGAGTGTGTGTGTGTGTGTGTGTGTGTGTGTGTGTGTGTGTGTGTGTGTGTGTGTGTGTGTGTGTGTGTGTGTGTGTGTGTGTGTGTATGTGTGTGTGTGTGTGTGTGCGTTTGTGTGTTTAAATACTAATATTAAAAAATACCCATAAATCAGTACAGCTTGTATGTTCAGCCATTAACAAATAAAAACGTTTATAAAGCAGGAAAATAGTATCATATTAAGACACATCTCTTTTTGTTTAATTAATAATGCTTGGATTATGCAAGGTGATAGAGATCATTATAATAAAACATTATTAACCTTTTCCTGTTAGTAGTAATCATACAAACTGCGCCTTATTTTTGCAAGAAAATGAGTTGCATTAAGTGGATGCATTTAATAACAAAGATTTAATAACAAAATGACTTTCTGTTATTGGTGCTTTTTAAACACACACACACATATGCATGTACACAAACGGTTCCCTATTAGAATCCTGAAACACTATAAGCCTGAAAGTCAAAATCCTGAAAACTAATGACTGAAAATGCAAAATCTCGAAAATGCAAAATCCTGAAAGTCAAAATCCTGAAAACACAAAATGGACATACTGACGTCATTGTGGCTTTGCTATTGTTAGCCCTGTGGTGTTAGGTCATGCGTTGGGTCCAGGTAAGTGTGCGGTTGGTTTTATGTTAGGGTTAGGGGCAGTATAAGTGAGTTAGGGTTAGGGCGCAGGTTAGGCATGTATGCAATAGTGACAAATATTGGGGTTAGGGGTGGTTTAAGTGAGTTAGGGTTAGGGCGCGGGTCAGGTGAGTGTGCGATAGTGACGGACCTTAGGGTTAGGGTTAGGGTCAGGGTCAGTTGGTAGATATTAATGTCTTTATAGTGACATATTAGCATTATTTGTGTTTTCAGGATTTTGACTTTCAGGATTTTGCATTTTCGAGATTTTGCATTTTCAGTCATTAGTTTTCAGGATTTTGACTTTCAGGCTTATAGTGTTTCAGGATTCTAATAGGAAACCACACAAACACATGCATATGTACACACTACCTTCAAAAACAAGGAAGCTGAGTATTTATTTCAAAGCAACATGTCCTCTACACACGATGAGGAAAATAATTTTAATGCGACTCTCTTTTGAGCTGCTTTGGTTGCAGAATAGCAGTTGTATATTGTTGGACTGGCATACCTGATAATCCCACAAAAAAGGCCTTTGCGTGTCCATTTACTCTGAAGGTAGGCCACCTTTCTAATGTTAGCGCTGATTTACCCCTCTCTGGATTGCATCGGGGCACATAGTTAAGGGTTTTTAAGAGTACTCAAAAAGTTTTTGTGATGGTCCTGCCATTTGTCCAGTGGTATTAGTCTCTATGACCTGCAAACATTCTCACAAGCAGGAAATATATATTGCCACTTGCAATATGCCATTACTGTAGTTATGGCGACATCATTTTTTTTGAAGTCACCATTCAGAATCTTCTGTGTGCGTGTTTGTTTTGGAAGAGTATTCTTCCAGATTGTGCCCTGTCAAACATCCAGCATATCCATGTGTAATCAGATGGTCTATTTGATTTAAGTTTGTTGTGTGGCAGCTACAGACAATAGCTGCAATAAACCTTTAAAAAGGTCTCTTATGTGGGAATGTGTTCTATGTCTGGCATAAATTCCACTGTGCTCACAACCACATTGTCTTTTTTAATAGTGCATTGTATTCCATGAAGAAGAAGCTGCAGATACTTCTGATAATAAAATACTGTCTTTTACTTTTCAAAGTGTAGCTGGAACAGTAATGTCATACACAAAAGTAACCTTAGGCCAGTGTAATTATCTCTCTGCTTCCTTTTTTTAAAAGTTTTCCTACTTTATTCTGCTCTGCTGCTGTTGAATGAATAGTTGCGAGTGTTTAACTTTTCAGTGATGTTTGTATGTTATGCTTACGGTTTTTAATAGCAGATACTTCATCCTGTGCAAGTCTCAGCCATCTGCAGATGCACTACAGTGTTAGCTACAGCAGTAAACTCTGGCTTACTTTTCAGCCTCTCAGACTTTATTCATTTATTTATTTGACATTTGTTAACCGGGATAAGTCCAACTGGGCAGGGAGCTTTTTCCAGCGGAGGCCCAGGGGAGACAAGATCCATGCACAAAAAGTAAATTAGCTTACACATTTATACAGTGTAATACTTAAAAACATATACCAGCTTGTTAAGATAACACAGACAGTAGTAGTACATAAGCAATATTGAGGACAAAGAAGCATGAAAGCACTTTACAGTTGAAGTTTCTATTACCGGTGTGTAGAGAATTAGGTGAGAGGATGAGGTGAATTTAATATGAAGAAAACAGTGTAGATCAGAGAAAAGGACGTAGAGGAGATGGAATATGGTCAGGGTGGTGAGGATAGAACGTCAAGGGAAGTAATGAGAGAGAGAGTATGGGTGAGGGGTGAAAAAGATGGAGGAAGGTAGGATGGTGAAGTAATGAAGGGAGAGGTTGAGAAAAAGGATAGTGGTCAGTCTGACAGGAACAAGGGAGTGAGGAAAGATTAGGAGATAGGTAGGATTGAGGCAAGGGTAGATCCAGGAGTCTAGGAGTCTTTCTCTTATAGCTTTTTTATATCTGATGCTATTGGAGAGGGATCTGATAGTTCAAAGAATTTTGTTCCAGGCTAGGGATACTGTACAACTGCATTTAACCCTTGCCTCTTTAGAAATGTGCTGGGCATGCCATTAATAGCATTTTCTGGTGATTTTATAGCACTGACTCAACTACACTAAGGATGGCAATGTTGCCACAGACTGCACTCTCTCCAGTCATTTTGAGGCTATGTTGTATCCTAACAATTTTTAAGACAAAAATTTATCTCAGAAACATTTTGTATAAATGTAGGATACTTCAATAGTCAAAACAATCTCATAAATGCCTGCTGGGCTTTAGCTTTGCAATTTAGACTGTTACAATGTCTTTCTCTGATTATGGCTGCAGTCCCTCAGCTATTAGTCTATGACCCACATATTTCAGATTTGTCATTATTAGTTTATATTTGCTCTTATTTAATTTCAACTTTCCCATTCAGTTCGGTGTCTGTATCAGTTTGTCATCTTGTTCTGTCCCCACACTAAAACAATGTCAGTTATAGCCTGCAATTACCTTTGCAACTGTTCTCTGAAATGCCTTTAGCACTGATGAAATAAGAAACAGAAGTCTTAATAATTTATACCTTCCTGGCGTATTCACTGCCTATATCTTATAACTTCTTTGTTTCTTATTATCTGCCATAATGTTGGTTTTCATCTAGTACTGAAAAGAATTTAGCATTTGGCCTAGTTGAAACCATGTTCTCTGTTTCAAGCAATAGGTAATACTCCCTCTAATCACTGTTTTTCAAATCTTAGAGACTAACAGAAGTGCGAAGCTTGTCCTGGATCACAACAGTGACTACTCTATTCACTCATTCTGTTAGCTGTTTCTGTTTATATTGATACCTAAGCTTTCATTTTGCTCCAGTTCTTACTCTTTTCTACTCCTAAACACTACTTGTGCTTTCCTGCGAGAATGTATTACTGGTATAGCATCTTCATTGATCTTAATATGGTGATTGTGTGGCAGGCTACCATCCATCCATCCATCCATAACCCCTTATGTCTGTAAATAAATCTGCATAGCCATGTAAGGTGTCTTCAGGTTTACTCTTCAAGTATATGCCGGCCCTAAAAACATATACTCTGTACTTGAAAATAGCCATTCTTTTTAAGAAACAACCATAACTCTTTTATTTAAACTAGACATGGCTATTGATTACACACCTTACTGCCAACATGCCCTATGACACAAAATATTAGGAAAATTACCTCTGTGTTCTAGTGCTACTATATGAATGATAACCTTATACTTTGACATTTTTATCTTCAGATCAGTAACTTTTGATCAAAAATTTTTACTTGGTATCCCAAATATGTCAATAATGTACACACTACTTTTCTTTTCAGTTCCTTTTAGTACACTGATGTTTTAAAAGTATTTTTGATATAATATTACACTCGGCACCCTTGTCTCGTTTAAATTCAATACTTTATTTATTCTGAGAGTTTTTTTGCCAATGGTCAGTTATGTAGTTTTGTTATACTGCCTCATTATTCTGTGATTTTAGAGTATTGTCTCTTTCCATTTTAATAGTATCTTCTTTTGTTGCCTTAATAACAGATAAAGGTTTATTGAGCACTATTTTTCTTATACACATCATCATCCTCTTTCGGCTTTTCCGGTTAGGGGTCACCACAGCGGATCATCTCTTTCCATTTCTTCCTATCCTCTGCATCTTGCTCTGTCACACCAACCGCCTGCATGTCCTCTCTCACCACATCCATAATCCTTATCTTAGGCCTTCCTCTTTTCCTCTTACCTGGCTGCTCCATCCTTAGCATCTTTTTCCCAATATACCCATCATCCCTCCTCAGCACATTTTCTTATACACAACTTTCTGAAAATTTTCTTCCTGTGACAGGATTCTCAAAACTGATTAAAAACTGGAAACTTCTTCCTCTTATGCTTATAGTCATACCTGCCACACAAGGTTTGAATTTTACCTGAAACATACTTCCTGCATATTTTAGGGCTGTTTTTTTTGTAATTCTCGTTAATGTTTTTGGGCATTTTTCACTTTATGTTTAATTTTTCCTTTATTATTTGACTCATATTTTATCTTAACCCATTTCTGTTTCCTCAATTAATTCATTTTCTGTCCAAATTCAAACAAGACATTACTCTGTTAATAGGCTGGCTTTGTTTTGTCATTTTCATAGGTTCATAGGTAAGTACTAGGCTATCAGCCCTAGGGCCTATATAAGCCTAGCGAAAAAGGTACCCTGACTTTCGCCACCCAAGAAAATTATTTTCCTGTGTCCCTGTCGAGCAGAGCCACAGAGGTGATCCCCGGGGTGAATTTCCCATTTCCCATCCAATCATCAAGATTTTTCTTGAAGAGTGCTAATGAGGAGCTTTGTCTGATATAGATAGGTAGTTTGTTCCAGAGTATGGGAAGTCTCTGGGACAGGAATCTATCCCTCCAGCATGTTCTGTTTATTGTGATGACAAGGTTTAGGTCCCTAGAGTAGGTAGCTCAGTGGGATTGGGATTTCTTTAAGTGGAGCATGTCCAACAGCTCTGGGTTCGACATAGCTTTGTATGTTAGACAGAGATCGCATCTGAGTAGGCGATATGCGATGGAGTAAAGTTGCAGTTTTTTGAGACAGTCTGCGTAGGGCATCTGTTTGAGGCTGGTTATCCCCTTTGTAAGGTATTTCTGCGGCCTTTCCAGTTGTTGTAGATGTTTTGTGAGGTACATACCAAAAGGGGCATTGTACTCTATAATGGGTCTAATGAATGACGAGTATAGGGGAACAATGACCTCTTTTTTCCTGGATGAGAAACCTTTTGTGATGAGGTGTGCCATGTTGAAGGAATTTCTGACTACTGTGGTGATGTGATTATCAAAGGAGAGACTACTGTCCACCTGTATCCCAAGGTCTCTTATCACACATTCAGTGTTAAGTAGACTACCACCTATGTGGTAGCTCATGGGTACAGAGTTTTTACCAAAGGGGATGACAATGCACTTTTTGGCATTGAGCTTGAGGCCATGGCTTTGACAACAGGCATCTTTTTCAGTGAGGCCCTTTTGTAGGAAGTCTACATCGTTAGGAGTTTCAATTATGGCTCCTAATTTGCAGTCATCTGCGAACGTCATTAGCCAAAGACCTTCTGTGTTAGCCTGTATTTCAAAATAGTAGATACCAAACAGGAGAGGGCCCAGGACTGAACCCTGTGGTACTCCACTTGTCACTGGTCTGAAGTCGGATTTGGAGTCTGCTACTTGCACAGTGTGGGTTCTGTCAGTGAGCCAGTTGGCAACCCATCTTGTGACATAGGGATTTATACCCACTTTAGTGAGTTTATGTATAATTCCAGAGTGGGGGATGGTGTCAAAAGCCTTGGTGAGATCTAGATAGGCTGTGTGAACCACCTTACCGTTGTCTACGGCTTTGGTGACTGCTTCAAAGAAGTCAATCAGGTTTAGAAGACATGATCTGCCTTTTACAAACCCGAACTGGGTGGGGTCCAGAGTTTGGAGATTACCAATGTCTTTATTTCTAAGTTCCATGATGATACGTTCCATGGCCTTGCAGACCAGGCTTGTTAGGCTAATGGGGTGGTAGTTTCCAGGGTCTGTGGTGGCTCCCCCCTTTGTGGAGTGGGATAACCATTGCTGTGTGCCATTCAGTGGGCACAAAGCATGAGGTGAGGCTATGACTGAACATGGTGCTTAGGTGGGGTACCAGTTCATTCTGTAGTTCATGTAAAACACAGCCTGGGATGTTGTCAGGTCCCATGGATGCTGTGTTCTTGGCTTTGGAGAGTGTGTTTTTTACCTGTGCAGCCGTGATTACAGGAACTTTGCATTATTCCGGTATAGAGATGGGCCCTTTATGGAGTGGGGGGGGGTAAAGTTAGCACTGAACCTATGTGCCAGGATGTTGGCAATATCAGTTGGTTCTGTATATTGTGCTGTAACTCAGAGCAGATCTGAGTGTTGCCATTGAGATTCTAGATATAGCTATAGAATGCTTTGTGGTTGTCTTTAGAATCAGTGTCAATTTTGTTTTCATAACTAGCTTCGGAGGATTTTATGAGGGATCTCAGCTTCTTACTGAGGCACTGAGGCTGACCAGGGAGTTCTTCCAGTCATGAGATTTTACACTTTTTTGCAACAGTTTCTTTCTTCTGTTGTAGAGTTTCTTTATGGCAGGGGGACCACCAGATTGGCTTCCTTTTTTTGGAGGATAGCATCTTGGTTCTGTTAGGGTTAGCACGAGCCATGCACTCGTGTAAATGCTTATAAAGTGCATTTGTGTAGGATTCAGAGTCGTACCTCTATTGTCCATCTGCATGGGTGTCGTGAAGTTTGCCACTTCTGTCTTAAGAAGCGTGAAGTTGGCTTTGGAGAAATTTTTTATGGTGATTTCCCTAATCGGGGGTGGGGGCGGGATGTGGATGTCTAGACTGATTAGCTTGTGGTCAGATCTGACCAATGAGGAATTGACCTCTGGTGTGGAACACCGGTCGCCCATGTTGGTAATGACCAGGTCTAGGATATTGCTGCCCTTGGTGGGGGTGTTGATAAGCTGATCCAAGGCATTACAATTTATGAATTCCAGAAAACATTGAGCAAATTATACTATTAATGTATTGTTTATCATTAGTGAGTCATGTAACTTGCCAAACTCATAATCTTTGGCTCAATTCTTTAATGTAGTACCATAAGCATATAATTTCCTTGAACCCTAGTTTCTTGTAAATAATAAATGTGGGCTAAATAGCAGAGTTTTCTAGGTTCACAATAAGTCCTGAATTTCTTCATCACTGCTATTTTGCCTTTTTTATTGAAATGTAAAAGTAGTAAACAATTTCAGTGTTTTTCCATGGCAACAATAAAAAATGTAATGAGATGTATATTTTCAGGCTTCTGTGCTATTCCATTCACAGTAAAGATCAAACAAAATTACTGGATTCATAATTTCCAGTTTTCTACTAAATCATCTTGCAGTGAGAGAATTCCTGGTGGTTGCATATGGAACATATTTTCTTAAAAAAAATACTCAGGATTTTTCATGAGTTATGCGAGTGAAAGACTTCATTGTAGTTTTACGTCAAAATGAATGTCTGACAGTATGAGGCATTGTCAGCTATGCCAGGAGAAGTAGGGCAATGGATATGTAACATATAAGAATTCATTAAGAGTAAGAACATTAAGAATTCTTAATTTCAAAAGCAGACCTACAATTTAAAAGTACAAGGGGAAAGTGCTAGTACTAACTCTTGGTGACAGCCAGTAAGTTCACTCAAAAGACTAATCAAAAACATACTTATACAGTGTTTATCTTTCATTTCATGGAATTACCAGTTCTGAACAGTTCTGATAAACATGATCCTTTACTTAACCACTGTCTATCACAGTTTATGTGACACTTCAACATACTGACTAATAAAGTTAAGCATTGTCAGTATGTGCCTACAATGCCCACATCTCCCATTTTCACGTAGTAATATTGCTGGTATGTCATATCCCTTTTGTGATGGATTATTCCTCTTGATTAGGAAGCTTTCACACATTCCAACCCAGCTTTATTATTTGATTTTACACAAATTATCAGAAAACCTTAAATGCACAGCTTCAAGGCCAGTAAGCAGATTGCAAAACTATCAGTGTACTGTAGCTAAAATTCTCATTTCAGTGATAGACACAATGAATTTGGTTATCCAGGTTAATTCCACAACAGCACATTAGTATTATGGTTATAGATTATAAGTACATCAGCATTTGAGTTTATATTTTATCCTGAGTTTTCCCTCAGAGTACTTTGCTTCCCCAACAGATTTTTTTTCTTTTTACTTTTTTATCTGAAAAGCAAATACATCTGAGAGTGATTGATATGACTTTGGCCAGGGGAACCCACTGTACCTTGCAGAATTGTTATTTTTGTCCCAAGAGACTGAGGCAGCTGATTGGAAAAAAGACAGCTGTCAAGACTCTGCTTACAGATTTGAAATTAAACTGTGCTGGCAGGAAAGGCTTGATGCTCAAGTCTAATCCTAAAGTGAATGAGCCTTGGAAAAACATTTTACATTTTAAAGACAGGAAGATGTGTAAAACAGAAATAAAGAATATGAGACTGATATTGTTTAAAGCTTTTAAAACATTTTTTCTAAGACCTGTCCAGTCCAAGTCATTTACAAATTATTCAGTTAAATTCTTATTTCTGGAATAGTTATCCTCTCTGACCTCCAGCAGAGCATAGGCGATTGTACATCATTTACGTTAATGCCGTTTTCATTACAGATCATAAATGTACCTCACTATAGACCACCCCTTAAACATTAGGGCACGGCAAGAGTGTTAGTTACTAGAGGATAACATTTCACCAAGATGTTGTGAAGCATGTAACACATCCAAATATATAAATAATCTCAGCATACTATTACTCTATCATTGTTTATAGAATATGGTGCCTATTTTGGTAGTAAATTGCATTTCTGAGTCCCTTAGTAACACTCTTTATAAAAATAAACTCCTTTAAGGATTTATTTTATGACATGCTAGTTAGTTAAACAAAATAGTCAGTGGATATCACATCGCTGACATTGTTCGAGATATAGTTTCAGTATATTCTGCCAAACACAAATATTTGGTTAGCTTATAAATCATCTGTTTTTCATAAACTACCCTGTTTCCAGTTTTTCATTTTTCTAGCAGTACCTTGCCCTGCTCTATTCTTCCTTTGTATGTATTTCTGCCCCGCATATTTTCAGAATATACAATATTCACTGAATACGGAATGCAGTTATACTGAATGTCCTGTGCAACTGTGGGATAATATGGGTTGGCAGGGAATTCTTTCTCAGGCTTTTTTACAGTGGCAGAGCAGGTAACTTCTGATTTCAGGTACTCCATCTTGTTATTCAGCTGTGTAATTCTATAGTTATGTCAAGAATCTAAATGGCAATGCTCAGATCTGCTCTTAGCTACAACAGAATGGCATTAAATATACTGATCCCACGGATATTGCCAATATCCTGGCAGATCAATTTAGTGACAACTTCACCCCCATCTCACCCCCTAAAGGGTCCATCTCAATACCAAACGATTGTCAAATTCCAGTAATGACGGCCACACAGGTAGAAACCGCACTCTCCATAGCTAAGAATACAGCATCCATGGGACCAGATGACATCCTGTGCTGTGTACTACATGAACTGCAAAATGAACTGGCACCTCACCTAAATGTCATGTTTAATCATAGCCTCACCTCAGGCTTCTCGCCCACTGAGTGGTGCACAGCTACAGTTATCCCACTCCACAAGGGGGGATCCACCTTGGATCCCAGGAACTACCGTCCCATCAATCTGACGAGCCTGATGAGCAAGGGCATGGAATGCATTATCATGGAACTTATAAACAAACAAAGACATTGGCAACCTTCAAACACTGGACCCCACCCAGTTTCGGTTCGTGAAGGGACGATCTTGTCTCCTGAACCTGATTGACTTCTTTGAATCAGTGTCCAGAGCTGTGGACAAGAGTAAGGCAGTCCACAAAGCCTATCTGGACCTCGCCAAGGCCTTCAACACCATCCTCCACTCTGGAATCATAGATAAACTTAAAATGCTGGGCATAAATCCCTACATCACTCGATGGGTTGCCAACTGGCTTACTGACAGAACCCAGACTGTAAAAGTAGCTGACTCCAAATCCAGCTCCAGACAAGTGACACGTCGAGTACCTCAGGGTTCATTCCTGGGACCGCTCTTGTTCGGCATCTACTTCTCTGAAGTACAGGCCAACACTAAGGGACTCTGGCTAACAAAGTTTGCAGATGACTGCAAACTGGGAGCCATTACTGAATCCCCAAATGATGTGGATATTCTACAAAAGGGCCTTATAGAAACAGATGCTTGGTGCCAGAGCCATGGGCTCAAGCTTAATGCCAAGGAATGTATAGTTATCCCCTTTGGGAAAAAACATGTACCCATGAATTACCACATAGGTGGCAGTACACTAAACACCGAAAGTGTGATGGGAGACTTAGGGACACAGGTGGACAGTGGTCTCACCTTCAATAACCACATTGCCACAACAGTCAGGAAATCCTTCTATGTGGCACACCTCATCACTTAGGGCTTTTCATCCAGAAAAAAAGGAGGTCATTGTCCCACTGTACTCATCCCTCATTAGACCCATTATAGAGTACAACGTCCCATTTGGTATGTACCTCACAAGACATCTGCAACAGCTGGAAAGGCCGCAAAAATACCTCACTAAAAGAATCACAGGCCTAAAGCAGATGCCATATGCTGACCGTCTAAAAAAACTCCAGCTATACTCTGTGGCATATTATCTACTCAGAGGCAATCTCTGCTTAACATACAAGGCCATGTCAAACCCTGAGCTGTTGGACGTGCTCCACTTAAAGAAATCCCAATCCCTCAGAGCCACATGCTCCAGGGATCTATACCTTGTCATCACAATGAGCAAAACACGCTGGAGGGATAGGTTACTGACCCAGAGACTCCCCATACTCTGGAACAGACTGCCCATACATGTTAAGCAGAGCACCTCCTTGACCCTCTTCAAAAAGAACCTTGACGATTGGATGGGAGATAGGAAATTCACCCCGGGGATAACATCAGTCACCCTGCTAGACAGGGGTCCAGGGAAGTAAAT
Source organism: Protopterus annectens (assembly GCF_019279795.1). Lineage (NCBI taxonomy): Eukaryota > Metazoa > Chordata > Ceratodontiformes > Protopteridae > Protopterus > Protopterus annectens. The sequence goes on along the minus strand of NC_056737.1, from coordinate 631,422,520 downwards.
ATTGTGGGAAGAAATATTCGGGGAATTGTTTGGCTAGGCTTGTATAGGCCCTAGGGCCGATAGCCTAGTACCAACCTATGAACCTATTTATGTAAGCATGTGGTAAGATTAGTCTGAGTGGGACTTACCTTTAGTCATGATTCTAAATGTAATGAAGTTTGAGTAAGGGACACAGCCTGATAGTCATATTTCTGACAATGTTTAGTAATGTGTACTTGCAAGTGCTAAAATGGAGGTGGCTTCCCAAAGTCATATAACAGGGTGGAGACTGTTACTGACATTTTCATAAGTCTCGTTGCATATCTGATTCATAAAATTTGTTTTAGTTTGACTTGCAAAATCATTATCGCTGTGGAAAAAAGAACTTTTAACACTGTCCACAGGGATCCCACTAGCAGCAGTAAAAGTAAGATATTCAGTAGTAAAAAAGTGCAGAGTACAAGTTTTATTTTGCTTATAAATAAATCTAGTAGGTATACACAAATAAAACATCACTTATTTTATAACTACCCGTGTGCAGATTACTAGTTGCACTTTTACTGACTGCAGTATTATCTGTTTTAGTTTTAGAGTTATTCATTATTTTTGTAAAATGAAAAAAAAAATTTATCTATTTGTGAATTTACAAGCAACAAACAGATAAGCAACCAATGAAATACCAGTCATTCTAGAGATACGGTATGCTAGGTATAATGAGATAGAGTCATATAAAGGTATCTTTCATCCTCTGGGCTGTGCTGAGTCTACCCTAAAACTGCAGTTCATTGTAGGTTTACTTCAGGGTCACTCCCTGCTACACTACATTTACACTACACTCAATATTAGTAAAAAGCCCAAGGTGTACTGAGTGATATAAAGTAAATCCAACTGCCAGCTCACTGATTAGAATAAGTCATAACTTTGACGTCCAGTCAAACATTATAAATTCTATATTCAACCACAAACCAAAAAAGCAATGTAACTCGAACCACAAAAGAAACCAGTGAAAGACAGCTCTACTTTCCACCAAGATGAATTTAATAATAAAAAAACTTGTTAGTTTCGTCTCTAGCGCCTCGGCTGTTGCCTTTACAGAGTATAAAAGCTTACTCCATTAATACATACACTTTATATACTCTCTTAACATATCCAATAAGTCAATTACATAATTAAATAAAATTCATTCATAATTAATCAATAAAACAATCAATATATAAAACCCTGCCAATTACACTCCTTATTTAGCCCCCCTGGCTGTAAAGTTCCATATTTTAAGATCAACACTGATTCCTTTCTTCTTAAAGTAAACTTTAACAAATTATCGTCACCATATTGATTTTCTATTTGTTCTAAAACTGTGACTGTCATATCTTTAACTACCCCACCATGTATTAAGTGGAAATGTTCTGCCACTGGACTTGACATTTTTTTATTCTTAACATCCCTAATGTGTTCCTTTATCCTCTCTGCTAAACTTCTTTTGGTTTCCCCAATATAATTTTTACCACAAGAACATTTAATCAAATAAATTACTCCCCTGCTAGTACAGGAATATGTACCCTTCGTATTAAAAAGTTTTAATACGAAGGGTACATATTCCTGTACTAGCAGGGGAGTAATTTATTTGATTAAATGTTCTTGTGGTAAAAATTATATTGGGGAAACCAAAAGAAGTTTAGCAGAGAGGATAAAGGAACACATTAGGGATGTTAAGAATAAAAAAATGTCAAGTCCAGTGGCAGAACATTTCCACTTAATACATGGTGGGGTAGTTAAAGATATGACAGTCACAGTTTTAGAACAAATAGAAAATCAATATGGTGACGATAATTTGTTAAAGTTTACTTTAAGAAGAAAGGAATCAGTGTTGATCTTAAAATATGGAACTTTACAGCCAGGGGGGCTAAATAAGGAGTGTAATTGGCAGGGTTTTATATATTGATTGTTTTATTGATTAATTATGAATGAATTTTATTTAATTATGTAATTGACTTATTGGATATGTTAAGAGAGTATATAAAGTGTATGTATTAATGGAGTAAGCTTTTATACTCTGTAAAGGCAACAGCCGAGGCGCTAGAGACGAAACTAACAAGTTTTTTTATTATTAAATTCATCTTGGTGGAAAGTAGAGCTGTCTTTCACTGGTTTCTTTTGTGGTTCGAGTTACATTATAAATTCTAGTTTGCCTCATAATTACAGTGCATCCTAGTCCTCTTAATGCTGACCAAAGTCAGTCAGCATGACAGTTTTATTAATCCTAAGACTACTAAAAATGCTTTGCAGATTTAAAGTAACACAAGTATTTCCCTTTCTGCATACCTTAGCATTCCAACCCCACCTAGTATATTGTGCAGTGCCCTGCTAAACCCCACCCTGTGTGTTTCATGTTCAAACTGTGGTTAAATATTCAGGAAAGCTACATGATAGATGTGGACATTCTGAGCATTTTAATGTGGAGAAATAACAAAATGAATGGGATAAAACATCAGGTAGAAGGCAAGCAGCTAGACAGACATTAAAAGCAAACCTCATTGTGATAACTTCTCATACCAAGACTATCTGCACAAAGCGTGTTTGGAAAACACAGCATAACTACTGCCATCTTCAGCACTTTTTGCTGATAAATCAGATGGAAAACACAGCATAACTACTGCCATCTTCAGCACTTTTTTGCTGATAAATCTGCCTGCTTGCCTTCCTTTCCCAGTCCTTTGTCTGTGATGTTTTCAGATCTAAAATGGTTTACAAGTTCTTTCTTTTCATATTCTGTTTGTATTGTGATTCTTATACAAACATAATTTTGCTTAAAAATTCAGTAAACTTTCTCTAATTATGTCGCTGGAAATGATTACAAATTCTCTAGCACTAGACAAGTTTCCCTGAAGCCTATCATCTTAAATATTTATTTGTTTGGAGTATACTTTATACTGCTAAAATACTATTTCATACTTGGTGTTATTAATTGAATGACTTAGGGTGTTTCATCCTTCTACCTGTATAGTTTTTCTTATTTCATCTTAATGATGAGTGTTGTCATTTTAAAGTATTGTTATCATAATTTGATTTGATGTAAAACTGTAAAATGTCATGCTTCTGTACCTGTAAAATTGTACTTTATTAATCTTTGTTATATGTGGAGCATTTCGCCCTGGGCCTCCACTGGAAAAGGACTTTCCTGGTAACCAAATGCAAAAATAAATAAATAAGTTAATAAATAACTTGGGGAAGGATCACTGTACAGGACACCTTCAAGGAAAAGTCCTTTAATTTAAGGAGCACAGCAATATCCGTATATAATATATATATATATATATATATATATGGTTTACTATCACAATGTCGACGTGCAATTGCACGGCTATGAAGTATTCGAACAACAGATGTTCGAATACTTCATAGTTTGGCAGGTTATGTGAGCGAACATTATCATTGCGAATGGACTGTGCATTCGCAATTATAACGTTCGCTCATGTGAGGGGATCGCGGTACAGTGCGGTTAGGGAAATATATCACTTTCCTCACTGTAGTGCGATCTCGGAGTTGGAATATTAAGTTAGGGGGGGTGTGGGTGGCGCAGCCCCCCACAGGGGGGTGCAGGGGGGCTTGCCTCCCTGCATAACTGTGAGTTTAGGCTAGTTGGGTAGGGAGTTACGGGACAGGTGGGAGTGCTGTGTATTGTCGGAAATGTCGCGAGCAACATTTTCGACAATACACAGCTGTTTTCGACATTAGGGTCATACGGAAATGTTCATTTCTGATGTTTAAATTCGAACATTCAGACACGTTTTATTCTGAGTTTCGAATTTATGATAGTAAACCTATATATATATATATATATATATATATATATATATATATATATATATACATGCACACACAAGAAGTTTCAATAAAACAGAGAACTAGTAGAGATCAGACTTCCAGTTTCTAAAAAACAGGTTTAATTCTGTCAGACTGACACACACACACAAACGCTTTCACAATTAACTTCTTCAGGTGAATGAAATGCAGTTACAATAACACCCTTTATATAACAATTAATTATGTTCACATGACTAATAGTAATTAATCTTAAAGCAACCTTCTTATTTCATAAAAACTATGATACACTCCATAGATATAACAATAGGATGCCATATACATAAAAGAGCATATTAAATGCATAAATACAGTACATACAATATATATCTGTAGTAAAAGTATACTTAAAACTCATTTTCTTAGGGGTCTTGCCTTAAGTAAAGGTCTAATAGGGACATGGTCATTGAGTCCATGTCCCATATTTGCCCTGAGTCTGATAATTCACTCAGCTTCGAGTGTTTCAGTTCTTGTTCTAATGTCACCACCTCTCATATTTTCAAAACATCTACCTAATGCTAAAAACTTAAAATTATGCTGCAAGTCAGTTTCTGTTACATGTTTAGCCAAAGCATTATGTACACTCTGTTTCTTAATGTGATATAAATGCTCTCTAATCCTAAATTTAAATTGCCTATCAGTCTTCCCAATATAAAATTTACAACAGACTTGGCAAATGGCTAAATACACTAAATGTAAAGTATCATAAGTGGCAGATGTCCTAAAATAAAATATTTCTCCTGTATCTGGATGCACAAATCTAGTCTCTTCTAGAATATATCTACAATATTGACAATTTCTGCAAGCCGTAGTCCCTTCCATACATTGTACTTTATTAATATCTCTCATAGTACATAACCTTCTTTTTAAAGATTTCTTACTTTTGAAGGTGAACTGTGGTTTAGTGTCCAGGTGTCTACTAACTTGTTCATGCATCATTAGACTGTCCCAGTATCTGTTAAATATGCTTGTATATGCTTGAATATTCCTAAAATAACTGAGGCACATCCTTAATTTCTGGGGAACATGTCTCCTAGTTTCTTGTACACTAGTAATAGGATGGGCATGTTCTGAGAAGAAGGGTTTAGCCCTATCTCCTCTAAGTCTAGCTACCTGACTTGTGTTAGTTTTTACAAATTCAGTTTCATATCCTCTCTGTATAAACTCTTCTTCTATTTTACCCATCTGTCTACTAAATTCTTCATCCTGTGCATTAAGTCTAGATAATCTATATGTCTGATTTTGCACGACATTTCTAAATATAAAATTAGGGTGCATGCTTTCTCTATTCAGCATGCTACTGACATGACATTCTTTTCTATAAAGTTTGGTACATAGCTTAAGGTTCTGATCCCTAAAAATTGAGACATCTAAAAAATTAATGTCTGTGTAGGACCAATTCATAGTAAACCTCAAGTAAGAGGTAGTGTGATCAATAAAATGATGAAATTCAGTGAATCAACTGACCCCCTCCAAATGAGGAAAAGGTCATCCACAAATCTCCAAAGAACACAATGTTACAACTATATGGACCTTGAACTAAATTATTAGCTTCCCATTCTGCCAATACTGCATTTGCATAGGTGTTAGCGCATGAGGTACCCATGGCTACCCCATTGCATTGCCAATAAATCTGTTTGCTAAATAGGAATACATTATTCTCAAGCACTAGATTAAGTAAAGTTTGAATCAATCCCACTTTATTAGTATCTAAATCCAAGGCTTCTAATTGTCTGGTGATATTTTCTATACCTGTTCCATTTGGTATCCCTGTGAAAAGTGATACCACATCTAAGGAAACTAGTAAATACTCTGGAGGAATGTGGCCTCCTTTGGTCTCTTGGTACAGGTCCCTTAGAAATTGCTCAATCTCATCTCATGCTCATCTATTTTCTGTGTTCTCTTCAATTCATATAATTCATGTTCTATTTTCTTAATCATTTTGTTAACATCATATTGAGTGATACTACTGTAAAAATTACTATCATTCAACATACTGATCATACTAGTATCATAATCAAACGTATTCATCGCCACAATCTGTCCTCCTTTGTCTGCTGGTCTAATCATAATTTCAGAGTTTTTTTGTAAGTCACATAACGCTTGATATTCGCTTTTAGTTAAATTATACTTATTGCTTGAATATTTCCTTCCCTTATGTAAGTAATGCACTCTATATGCCTCATCTATGCACATTTTTTCAAATGCATGCACCAAAGGATTCAATTTCGAAACAAATAAGCTAGGTTTTTTAAATACACTGAAATTACTATGCATATTCAAATCATCATTGAACATAATTTTCAACATTAGGTTTCGTGTGAACTGTTTAATGTCCAACACAACATCCGTGGTATCAGTGTCTGAAGTGGGAATAAAAGATAGTCCCTTGTTTAGCACATTAAATTCATTAGCCGTTAAAGTGTGTGACGATAAATTGACAACTAGTTCTTTACCTTCATAAAAGCTTTTTTTTTATGGTGTAAGGACTCACCATTCCCGCCTCATGCTTCCTCTTCCCTCTGATGACACTCCTTCCTCTTTGCGAGTCCCTGTGCTGTACTCCCCCTCCTCGGCTTGTCAACCTCTCCCTTGTGGGAAGTGGGAAAGTCAGAGTAGGCAATTTGGGTATGGGTCGAAAAGGTGAAGGTTCTGTGGAACTTCCATTGCTGGAAGAATAAACCAAAGCAGCAGCTTCATCTTCTGTTTTGTGTACTTCAACTGTAGTGAGGAAAGTCTTTCTTCTGGCTCCTAGCTGCTCAGTATTCTCTGACGTGGATGATGTCATCGCATCACTCTGTATTCTTCTGGTCACTCCTCCTTCATCTCGAGCGGCTCCCTGATTCGATGATCCATCGGCCTTTGCCTCATCATTGGTTCTTGCATCCTCCTCCTGCATCTGACTAAAATGAGCATTATTAATAGGTGGAATCGGGTGACATGGCCCGGTGAACACATTGCCACCCCGGAAATCTTGGCGATCCCTTTGTAGTTTTTTCAGTTTAATCTGAATAAGTTTCCTCGCATATGACTGTGCATTGTCAATAATTTCAACCAAATGTTGTTGCAACAAGTCAGTCCCATATTTTTCACTTAAGGTGTTAAACTTGTTTATAATTGTATTAGTCATTACTTCTGCTTCCCTGGTTGCCGATTGTTTTAGCAACCTAAGGTAGCTTATACTCATAGCTAAATTCAGTTTCTGCCATTCAGTAAGCAGAGTCTCATCACAGTTAATTTGGGCGGGCATTTTAAAAATTCTAAGCCCTTGGGGAACTATATTCTCTAGTACACATATTTCTAGGTGGAAGTTTTCATACTGCGACCTTTTGAGTTTAAAAAGATCTCTCTCTAATGAGAGTACTTCAGTCTTGAGCATTAGAAAATCAACATTTGGTAAGTCAGTCCTCTCTTCATGTAGGACACTATTTATTAAAAGGTTAGCGTTCTCACTTACCCTAGATATAAAATGTTCCACAGTAAAGTCTATACAGGCTGGTTTCCCAACAGGATTGTACTCCAGTTCTATTTCTTCATCTATTTCTTCAATTTCGGTATGTATATATGCACACACACACACACACACACACACACACACACACAAATATATTTTATATATATATATATATATATATATATATATATATATATATATTTATATATAAATATATATATATATATATATATATATATATATAAATATATATATACATATACACACACACACATATGTATATTATATATAAATATATATATATATATATATATATATATATATATATATATATATATATATATATATATATATATATATATAGCTAAATGAAGTAACGAGTTCACACAGTCTAAAAAAAAGTAAAATAAAACAAAAATGAAAGAAAATTGGAGAAAATAAAGAAAATATTTCCGGATCCCATTGTTGGCAAAGAGGGGCAGATGCGTAAAATCATTACAGTCCACCAGTTATATCAATTAGACCTACAGCCGCTAAAATCAAGAAGAAAAAGTATGGTTCATCCCCTCCCAACTCAGGAGGTATCCTCTCTTTGAATCTGTAGGGAAGACGAATAGGGAACATAGGTTCAGGATAAGAGAACATTTGTTGAATATTAGGAATTTGGTTTTAACCAATGCACTGGCGAAACATGTATTCCTTGAAGGTCCGCTACATACCTTTAGGTTTTTGGTTATAAAAATCACAAGGGAAAATGAAAGGAGAGGAGACTTAATTAACAGAACGGAGACCTCAGAGACTAGATGGATAATTAGATTATGGACAGACAGGGGTAGAGGCCTGAATGACAGGATCCCTATCAAGCCCATTTTGAAAAATAGGACACTTTGTAGATAGTTATATGGAGTCTGAGTGAATGGGTGGTCTTTTATTAATACCATACAATTTTTGCATTTTTTATTAGTTATAATTTGTTATGTTATGTTTTTATTTCTAAATATATTTTTATATATACAGTTTTTATATATATATATATATGCCTTAAAGGAATCAGCATATGGTTGTTTATATACAGCTACTAAATCTGGCATTTCACAGGACTTTTGTTCACCCAGTCTGGCATCATACCTGATTTCAACCTTGGAGATATTTGACTTTCACTCAAAAGGCCAATTGAAATTAATATCCAGAACATGTGTGAGCTCAGCTCTCATATCAGAAGTAGAAATATCCCATCTTTCACAAAAAAAAAAAAAAAAATGTAATAGCCATGGCTACAGCACCATGCTTTCATGTGGCTAAAGTAGTTAGGTCACATTCAGCATTGTGAAACATGGAAATCCCTAAGGGTAGAATGGCAGTCTTAGGCAAACTTTGTACCTGACTACACTGCTGTTACTGTCTGAAAAGTTCATAATGAAGCATCAGATCCATTAGCTCAAAGGAGTTTACCACCACAGTCTGGCAATTGCAAAATTCTATAGCCAATATGCCATAGTATTGAGCAATAAAGTGCTGCAGTCTTATTCAGTGTACTGCTGCAATGAAACTCATAAGAGTAGAAGAGCAACAAAGTGTCAAGGTCAATAATTAAATGTTGGCAAGGCAGTATGCAAACAAAAGGAAAATCATCTCCGCAGACACTACCCCTTCTCTAGAACAGCTTCCATGTCCATATGAAGCAGAGTTCCTCCCTAACCCAATTCAAGAGTAACTTGGACAATTAGATGGGGAACAGCAAATTTGTTCCTGGTTTAGAGCCTGTCACTAATGGACACAAACACCCATTACATGGTTCCCCTTCCAGGACCGTGCTTGTAAATGCTTCATCTCCCAAGCCCTTGATTACAATTATTAAGGGTACCAGAACTTGTCAGTGATTTGGGATCAGTGGCTAAGCTTAAAAAGGCCCTATTGGTCATTAGCCTAGTATACACCTATGAACATATGAACTTAACAAACTAAGAAGTTAAAAAAAAAGAAAAGCATTGTTTTTTGCATAGGAGCAAACTCCCTATGTGGGAGGATGCACCCTCTACACCACCTGCTAGTTATCAAGACAGCACTATCTGCAGGGAAGCAGTATATGCCCCAGATATTATTAATCTTGCACATCTGTTGATCAATTTTTGTCAACAAAACAGATATCAATATTTCTAAGTTTCAACCAGTTTTGCCGGAGTGGACACACTTTGGTAAACAAAGCTAAACAAAGCAGATAACTGCCAGGTGTATGAGATGAAATCTTTATATATATATATATATATATATATATATATATACACACAGACACACACACACACACACACATATATATATATATATATATATATATATATATATTTGGTTTCACTTTATAATCTCGAAATACTAAAATATCGAATTTTAGTATTTCGAGACTATAAAGTCGAAAGTGCAGTTACGCAAAAGTACATAATGTTGAATGCAGAAATGTTGAATCTGCCGTTGTGTTGTCACGTTCATGACGTGTAGTGCAGTTTGTGGATTTAGCTGGGGATTCAGGTAAGTGGTGTTCTTGTAAGGGTATTGGGTAGGGATTTTCGTGTGTGTGTGAGTGTGTGTAGTGGTGAGTTTTATGTGTTTGTGTGTTTAGTGTGACCACGGAGTTAGTATGTATAAGTAGCGGGGGTGTGGAGGGTGCAGCCTTCCACATGGGGGTGCAGGGGAGCTTGCCCCCTGCTTATAGGTAGGGTAGGTGTGTTTATGTTGTGTTTGTGTATGTTGTTTTGTTTGTTGTAGTGTCATTAGGTAGGTGTATGTGTGCTTGTTTGTGTGGTGGTGTGTGTATGTGAATGATCCCGATTTTAAATTTCGTAGTTGTGGGTGCCGATTTTTTGGGTTTCGGCTTTATAGTCTCGAGATACTAAAATTTGGTATTTTAGTATTTCGAGATTATAAAGTGAATCCATATGTAGATATATATATATATATATATATATATATATATATATATATATATATATATATATATATATATATATATATGTGTGTATATATATATATATATATATATATATATATATATATATATATATTCACTACTAAATCTCAAATTACGGAATCTCGAGACTCTGAAGCCCGAAGACCAGAATCTCTAGATTCCATAATATTGAAATTAAAAAAAATAAATAAATAAAAATAAAAAACAACATTTAGAAGGTATATGCAGGTGGTCTGAGCCCCCCAATCCCCATGCATTAAGTATACCAACTCCGAGATTGCACTACAGTGGAGTGAACGGCAAAATTTCCATTCCACTCTGCACGGCACTATTTTGCCATACACTTCACTGTGGTGTGATCTCGGAGTTGGTATATTTAAGTTGCAGGGGGTGTGAGGGGTGCAGGGGACTTGCCCCTCTGCGTATGCTTTAAATACTGTTTTTTTTTTAATTTTGATATTACGGAATCTCGTGATTCTGGTCTTCAGGCTTCAGAGTCTTGAGATTTTGTAATTCAAGATTTAGTAGTGAACCCATATATATATATATATATATATATATATATATATATATATATATATGTATAAGTGTACCAGAAAATAAGGAAACATCCATACTGCACATACAATTTCATCCTTAAAAAACAAAGTAAAATGTTGTTTTTGAAGGGGGTAAAACTCCCCTGCACCTTCTACAAATTACACATACTAATTCTGAGATTGTACAATCCCTGGGAAAGGAAATATTCCCCTACACAGGGGTTGCCAATCTCACATGCCTGTCGATCAACTGTCTAGTCAACCATCTGCAGTTGAATAGACAGTTATCAACCTTAACCATACTTGATATTTTTTGATACACCCATACACACACACACACACACACACACACACACACACACACATATATATATATATATATATATATATATATATATATATTTCTAGATATGTGTAAATTTGTTTTCCATTTTCAATATGCACAGATAACATGCCATAAAGCGGAACAGCTAAAGTGGTGGGTCATATTCAGAATAGTGTTGCACTGAAACCCGGAAGGACAGAAGTTAAATGATTAATGATTGTTTAGCTGTACAAATTTGTTGTTACTGCCAGAAAAAAATCATAAGGAAATGTCAAAATAGAATTAACATTTTTTTAAATAAATTTACATTAGATTCAGACCCCTGGTTCACATGTATTTACTGCTACAGCCCGACATTTTACATTATACTCAGATTTCATTTTGTGTGCTGTGTGAAAGGCTACGACATTACTGGCCTGGAAAACTTCTTACTTGTATATCATTTCAGCAGAAGTACACATCCCGTAGATTTCATTGGATCTTTTTCTGTCTGCAACATTCCATAGCTAGGAGGCCATACATGGAGCAACTGAAGTTATGTCATCAATTTCACTGTAGTTCCGCATTGAAGCTCCTAGGGTCTTAGGCACTTTTTGTAGCTAAATATCATGTTGTTATTATATGAAAGCTTCATAGAGAAACCTTATGGAGGCAGAAAAATGGCTTTTTTAATATGTAAGCACTGATCCATTACAGCAGTCTAATATTTTGTATTATACTTGGTTCCTCTGTTTTTTAATTTCTCCAAATCTTTTGGGTTTCTAATAACACAATGGGAATGGTCCTCATTCTTAAGTCAAAGTACGATTAAAGTTTATGAAATTAGTATTGTTTCAGTCTTTGAAGTTAGCCAAAAGTGCTCTTCGCAGCACCCACAATGTGCCCAATAATGACTCCTTCTCCAATTCGTATGGGGTTACATGTATTGGTAACATATCTAAATACAATTGTAGATTCTTTTTCATAAAACTCATTGCTTCTACTACTATTGGAACTGTCTGAGTATCGTTCCTCCACATTGCTCTCACTTCTGGCTGCAGATCCTGATATTTTATGACTTTGTGTCTCTCCGTACGTAAGACACTATAGTCACTGGGTGTGGTGATTTCAGTGATCAATGCTACTTTTGGCTTCTTTTCATGGACCACTATATCCATTTTTCTAGCATCTATCTTTTGAGCTGTTGGTAATGGGTGATCCTATGTGATATAAACTTCATCATTTTCTGTGATGCTTTGTGACTCATGTTTCCAGTGTTTTTCAGCCACTTGAGTACCATAATGTTTGCACAATCCCCATTGTAACAGTTTTGCCACATTATTATGCCTTTCAGTATACAGTACTTCTGCCATTAGTATGTCACAACCAGCAACAAGGTGTGCGACTGTTTCCAATTCAGTTTTACAAAACTTACATTTGCCTGTTTCTCTCACATGTTCAATGGCCTTAGTAAATTAACATCTACATACCCCACTATCTTGGGCCGCCAATATTAACCTTTCATCTCTTGGGTTGACTTTACTTCTCTTTAACCATTCCTGCATCCGATTCTGATCAACATGAGGTTGTTCCTGAAGTTTTCTATACTTGCAACTATATTTATGCATTTTTCACATTTCTTGCCTTCTCACCTGGTCCTTCACCTTATATTCTTTCTTTAGTTTTTTGGCACATTCAGTTGTTGCCTGATTTTTATCTACTTTTGGTTTGATTTCCATTCCTGCTTGAAGTCGATAAGCTTCTGCTAGATTAAGTAAAGAAATCATCTTAGATTTATTCTCCCCATGTTTCTAAACGTTTGCAACGTTTGAGTCTTGTGAGGTCAGCACATATGTGTGGAGTCCCACGATTGCAGATCTATACATGTAATCAGTTTCAAGGAGGCCCATCCCTCCTTCGGAATGGGGAATATATAATCTTGGTATGCACTGATTTTTATAAATCATTTGATGAGCATGAAGCATCTTTCTTATTTTCCTGTCTAATCTATCCAACAGTTTTGGGGCTAATCAATCACTCCAAAACTTGGATTTTGTTTCTAGATGTCAACGCTATTTTTAGGATTAATTTAAGTCTTCTAAAGTATTCCTTACTAAGTTTTATTTGCCTTTTTTTCATGTTTTATTGTTGATCCTTCATCAATTCCCAGATATTTGTACACTCCCTCTTGCTCAAGTCCTTTTATATCACAGTCTTGTCTTACACTGATGTTTTTCTGGTGCTGCTGTTTTCCTGCTTTAAAGGTTGCTTTTGCACATTTATCGAGACCAAATGACATTCTTGTAACATCTGAAAAAGTTTTGACAATTTGCAGTTGTGCTTTCAGTTGCTCATCTGATGAGCTATACAGTTTTAAATCATTGACAAAGAGAAGATGAGAAGTCTTTACACATTGTTGTTTTCTAGGAGCCAAATTATAGCCATGCCCTAAGCTGTTAAGTAGACAGCTTAATGGATTAAGTGCAAGGCAGAAAAGCAATAGTGACAGAGTCACCCTGGAATATCCCCCTTTGAATTTTTATCCCTGGGATAATAATTTCTACTTTATCATGGCTTAATTACAAAGTGGTCTTCTACTTTTTCATGGTCATTGTATTGTAGTCGATCAGTGTAGGGTATATCATACATTTTTAAGCATTCTTTTATCCATGAATGTGGGATACTATCAAATGCTTTTTTGTAGTCAATCCATGCCTATTTAGATTCTTCCCCTTTTTTACAGTTCTCCACTATGACTTTATTTAACAACAAATGATCCTTTGTTCCATATGACTTTCTTGTATTGCCCTTTTGTTCTACTGCCTTAATTGAGTTTTCTTCTAAATGACTATAAACTGTTATCAGCATCAATTCCAGTATATAGTTTATACATCGCCGAAAGCAAGTTATTGGTCTATAATTTTTAGGGTAGCTTGCAGCTTCACTTTTATGTAGGAGTATTGTTTTTCCTGTTGGTAGCCAGGTCGGTGTCTGTTTGGGGTGCACATATAAATAGTTCTTACTCATGGCTAAATCTTCGTGCAGAGGTGTTAACACTTTTAACCTAAAGTTAGATACTGCATCTGGGCCTGGGATTTTTCCAATTAGAAGCTTTTCTTAACTTTGTTTCAGTCTCTCTGGCTGTTACTTCATCCCATTTCATATCCTGTACATTTGAACTTCTTATTCTTTCTTTCACTTCTTCTATCCATTTAGCATCTTTGTTATGTTCCACAGGATCTTCATAGACACTTCTCCAAAATGTATCTATTTCTTCTTTTTTTGGTGGTCTTTCAATTCGTTTTACCTTGTTTATCAATTCTCTATAAAACTTTTTTGGGTCATCAATAAATTGCTTATTTTGTAATTTTTCTTTATATTTATCTGTGTATCTTCTAAGTTTTTCTGCCTGTGCTGAGATTTTTAGTTTATTTGCAATAGTGCATGATAGATCCTTGTCTGTTGTAATACTGTGCATTGCTTTTATCAAACCTATCTTTGTTAGTATTCTTGTTGATCTGTTCTCTCTTCTATATTCTTCTAACAGTGACACTTCTTGTCTTAATTGCTTTATAGTTTTCTCTGTTCAGTACTTCCATGCTGGTATTCGATTTCTCCCCTTCCTTTCCCTCACTACCCTGTGTTCTTGTCATACAACTTCATCGGTTATTAAATTAGCTGCACAGTAATCCTGTTTACTTCTGTTATATCACATTGATCTCTATGGACAGTCCTTATTACTGTGTTTATTTGTTTTATCAAACTTCTGACTTTTTGGGTTTTATTGACCTTCTGCAGTCTATTTCTTTCATTGATCTTAATATGTCTATCTATATCTATTAAATCAAGTAACTCTTCTCTTAGCTCATTTTCTTCTAAACTGAGGGCACATTTTTTGTTCTCCATTTCCTGTGGGAATTCTGTAGAAAGTTCTATAGCATCTTCCTGTGGTACCTTCTCTTCAATTTCATCCTGTGCCATCTGTTGCTCTGTCATATGGGAACTCACTCATCTATCACTCCTCAACATTGACTGCATCAGAGTATCCAGTTTCCTGTTCCTTCCCTTACTGTCTAGTTTCAAGTGAACATTTATAGTGGTTTCCTGTAGAAGGCTCCAAAATGTCTTTATATGGCACCTGACCAATTGCTTCCTGTTCCATTGGTTTCCCCTTAATTTGGATATCCATTGCTCTATCCTGTTGTGATGCTTTCTGAATTAGATTTTCTACACTGAATCCTTCACTTCGCAGGTGCTCCATAACTTCAGTTTCTATTTCTTTAACTTCTCCATTACTGATCTCCTTCTCTACTTTTCTTCTTTGTCTTCTTATTGTAAAGTTTTCCATGTCTGGATTCCTTTGCCTGCATTTCTCTTCAAATATCTTTGGTGCTGCTTTTTTTGTATTTATTAGTTCTGCTTCCTCCTTTGCATAAATATTACACCATATTAAATCACTTTCTCCCATGTCCATATTTCTTCTTCAGATGTCTCCTGATATTTTATTTATTTATTTATTTGTTTGTTTATTTATTTATTGTTATTTGTTAACCTGGTTGATCCAACTGAGCCAAGGGCCCATTTTCAATGGAGACCCAAGGAGAAAAGCTTCAAATACAACTACAGTCATTCAAGAATGAACAAAAATTACAATAGGTATATTGACAAGAACTTATACATAAAATGAAATCAACTAAATTATACAGTTATATACTCATTTCAGATTACAAATACAATAACAGCAGGATAAACTATATGCAAACATATGTACAAGAACCAAAATATAGGTGTACTATAATTGGAGTGTTAGAAAAGGAACAAAGAAAAGAGAGAAAAAAAATAATTAATGTAATCAAAACAGAATTAGGAAGAAAGCAATTAGATATCAGGTTGGAGCTTGACAAGGACAGGACCAGGTCTTCTGCATGTAGTGTTTGAGTTGTAGTTTGAATTGGAACTTACCGGGGATACTTCTTATATTAAGTGTAAGGGAGTTCCAGGTGTGAGCTACAGAGTATTTATATAGGGAATTTCCAATATTTTTTGATGGTTTGTAGATGTCCAGAAGATGTTTGTCAGATGTGTGAAGTTGGCATTGGGGGTTGTATTGAGAAACAATATTAGAGATGGAAGGACAGGTGGGGTTATAAAGAACTAAGTGTGTAATATGCAGTTGTGAAAGAAGAAGTTGTTTAAGGAATTCAGGACCCTGTAATGACTTAAGGGTGATACAGTGGTGGGATTTATAGGGAGAGTGGAGGCAAATCTAGCTAGTTTATTGTATGTTTGCTCTAATTTGGAATGAAGTAATGACTGAAGGTTACTAAGGACTGGAGCTGTATACGGACGACAGGGTAAGAGGAGAGACAGAGATAGGGAGGGCTTGGTGGAGGGTGAAAGCAATTTATGATTACAGTACAGACGACCACGTTTCTGGTGTTTTTTTTGTGCATTGATGGATATGTATGTCGAATTTTTGTTCATCGTCGATAGTGACACCAAGTAATTTAGTATGGGATCCCGGTCTGATGATGGTATTGTTAAGGGAGGTGACGGAGGAAGAGGATTTATGTTGTGCCAATGTTTTAGGAAGAAAAAGTAGAAGTTTATTTTTTTTTTTGGATTTAGTCTTAGTTGATTATCAGTGACCCAGGTTTTGATGGAAGCAAAAATGTATTGGGTAAGAGCAAGGAGTTCTGGGATGCTGCAGGAGGTGGTAATAAGGATGGAGTCGTCAGCATATTCTAAAATGGTAGAGAGGTTAGAAGCAGAGTATAACCTGTTAGTAAAAATATTGAACAAGAGGGGACCCAAAATAGAGCCTTGGGGGACATCAGTGTTGACAGGAAGAAATGAAGAAGTGACAGTTTGCCAGCATATGGATTGTTTTCTATTAGATAAGTAGCTAGAGAACCAGTTTATACAGAGGGTAGAGAGATGAAGTTCATAAAATTTAGTTATCAGTTTAGAGTGAGAGACAGTATCAGATGCTTTGGAGAGGTCAGGGAATAAACAGGAAACAAGTAGGTTATTGTCATGGGCTTCTGCTACTGGTGAATGAGAGTAATTTGGTGGATGTGTTGTGGTGGGGTCTAAAGCCATGCTGGGTAGGGGTAAGAAGGTTATTATCAAGCAGGTGTTTAAGTAGTTAAAAATGGACACACTTTTCTAGAATTTTGAAGGGATAGTATAGCAATTGGACAATAGTTGGACGGGTCAGTGGAGTTTCCTCCTTTGGGGTACTCCTGCTTCTCCTTACTTTGGGGACTCACTCCATCATGCTGTGATGTAACCAGTGTTAAACCTTCTGCATCAAATCCTTCACTTTGGAGGCACTCCATAACTTCAGCTTCTATTTTTTTAACTTCTACTTTACTAATCTTCTTTTCTACGTTCCCTCTTTGTGATATTATTTTTTTTTACTGTGAAATTTTCCATGTCCGGATGCCTTTGCCTGTATTTCTCTTCAAATATTTTTGGGGCTTCCTTCTTCATATTGATTAATTTGGCTTTCTCCTTTACATAAATATTGCACCATATCAAATCTCTCTTTTGTTTCCCGTGTCAATATTTCTTCTTTATACTTTTCAAAACTCTCTAGGATTTATTGTTTATATTTTCACACTTCCTCAGATGCTTCTTTTTCCAAACAGATCAAAGTTTCTTGGTCTATATACTGTTTTTCACAAATTTGTTGTATTAATGAATGCAAATTTTTATTTGAAGCTTCTGACAGTTTTTCTTGTAGAAGTATTTTTCTTTCCTCGTCTCTCTTAATCATTTTGTATATCTTGTGTATGGAAATTCTGGGCTTTTTGCATAATAGTAGCAATACCTAATTTCTTTCTTTTTTATCCTCAATAGTCAACTTTAGCGTCTTTATGGGTCTTCTTTGGCCTATCAGTTTTTGTGATTTTTTTTTTTTGGACTACTACTTCTTCTACAATGGGGGGTGGTGGCATTCTCCCTTGAGTCTGGCCTGGCCCCATTGTAGGAATGTTTCCATATTTTGAGGATTCTACACTGTCATCTTTTCCAGTCCTGGCACCAGTGTGCCTGCCAGGATTGGGCACTTTTTATCCAGAGTCTTTGTGCACCCAGCTCTCTTTTTTAATTTTTAACCTACTTCTGTCCATGATATATGCTATATAAATACAGTCTATATATCAGTGTCGTCTTGGAGAGATTTTGTGAAAAACAGGGTCCACCTTGTGAAGGTACTCATCAAGACTTGAGGATGAATTCAGTTTCAGCAATAATACTCTCCTTTACTTTCTGACTTATCATCTCTCCATTCGGACCCCTTGGTTCCGGGTCTACTTTAGATCGACAAAAAGTCAAAATGTTGAACACTAACATGAGTGTAAATGCAGGAACTCAATGTTTATTTTTTTGGATCGCTGTACAGTGAGGATCAGAATATTTGCCCTTTCCATACTGTAGTGCGATCTCGGAGTTGGAATATATATTTAGCGATTTCAAATTTATGCAAATGTGAGTGTTCGACATTTTGATTTTTCGTCTGTATAATATAGACCCTTGGTTCCATTGTGGGTGTTTTACTGAATATCTGGTCAGTATGCAGAGCACAATAATGGCCTAGAATATGTGGGATTTTCATTACATTAAAAATCCTGTTTATTTTTTCCTGGAAACACACATTTTTGTTACTGGGCTTGTGACAACATCCCATACACACGTTTTAGATTCACACAATAAAATTCATTGTATAAGGATAGAAACATCAAGAATGAGCGCATAAAATAAGAGGAGAAAGGAGAGGCATTATCAATAAACTTAACTTAAGACTGACATTCTTTAAAAACTTTAGCACCACCCTAGTCAATTGTTGTGCCAGTATATGCAAAGATTGACAACAAAAGAATCCTCCTCCAAAGGAGAATCCTCTGTAAGTGCCATTTTCTCAGAATTATTTTCCTCAGCTCTTCTACATTAGCTTGGGAGTAGTGATCCATGGAAAGAGACACGGAACCATTTCTTCTTTAGCTGTTTATGTTTAGCATAATCAGGGTTATGAGAAGAAAACAGCATCATTCCTCTTTAAAATACATTTTATACCACCCACCTTAGTTAACTTCCACAGAACAGATTGACACAAACAATGTAATAAGTAATTTATTTCAATTGGTAAGCATTTTGTCTTTAATCATCAACATCTGTGATCCAAAGGAATGTTCTGCTCAGTACTAGAAATCAGGAATGTTTCCATTTGTCTGAAATATGGCCTGTCATTTGTTGTGCTGAAGGTTTCTTAAAAACTGAAAAAATAGCCTATTTTTCTTATTTCAGTCTTCTTTTTTTTAGCAAGAGTTACCTCAGACAATTATAATAATTCATTCAGACAACTCAGAACTGTGTACTGCAATAAACAGATATAAAAGTTAGGTAAAAAGGTAATTTTAAACAGTACAGAGAACCATTGTAAACTCAGTGTTTGGACTGCATTTGCATAGCCAGTTTTAAATATAGACATGAACCACAAATACCTAGTAATTGCAAAGTTACTAAATAAAACGACAAAACCTTTGCAGTGAACACAGGAGTGTGCTTTATTTATTTATTTATTTATTTATTGACATTTGTTTACCTGGAAAGTACACCAGAACAGTGCCCTTCTTCAGCGGAGGTCCGGGGAGAAAAGCTCCATTATACAGGCATCATGGACTTCATTTGCATTGTTTCATCATTTGCAGTCGGTCTCATTCATGAGCAACAGTTCTGTCTTTCAGATATCCTTGACATAAGTTACATCATTTACAAACAATTGTGATTAAAATAAGAGTTACCCAGGTTGTATATGAATATTTTTTAACACAGGAAGGTATATGCAGTACAATATTGTCAATATACAAAGACTGTTAGGTTTTATGTAAGAATAACTGTTACTATAAAGAATTGTTCAAAATCGAGGGCATAGGAAGATAAGATAAAAAATTATAGCAGCCCAAAGAAGTGGGGGGGTGGCGCATGGAAGATAAAGAAGATGAGATGACAGAGAAGGATATAGTTGTGATAAAAAATTAAGTTTTGTGAAGCATGGAGTTATGGCACAGATTCATATGGCTATATTAGTATTAGTCTAACCAGGAGTGGTGCAGGTGCAGAGACATGTGTCCATCAGGTGTTGCTTCAGTTGGCATTTAAAGTCTTTCAGGCTGCAGACTGTTCTTAAGTGGAATGGGATGGTATTCCAGCTATTAGCAATGAAGTGTGAATACAGGCAGTATCCTGTAATATTGTTAGGTTTAGTTATGGAGACTAATGATTTGTCACTGGAGCACAGAGGTCCCTTAGTAGTGTTAGGCTGAATGATGGAGTGAAGAGATAGGAATTTTTCAGGGTTGTGCAGTGGTTGAAAGTTGTAATTAACTGTGACTACAATAGAAAATAGTTTAGTTTGAACCAATTTAGTTGTTTTAGAGAGATGTCATCTATACTGTTGGCTGGTTGCAGATTTGGCTACTTTATTGTAGCACTGTTGTAGTTTAGCTGATAGAGAGGAGTTGAGATCATTTAGGATAGGACAGGCATATAGTAGGATGGGAAGTAGAAAAGGGGCTGTTATTTCTAGCAGATTCGGTAAGGTAGTGCTGAAGGTGAAGATCAAATTTCAGGTGATCGTCTATAACCACACCTGGTAGTTTGTTATATAAGTTCCACATTGGTCTTGTTAGATGACAGTATATTAAAATAGTTGTTTTGGGAGGAGATAGAGTTGGAGGGGAACAGTATTCTTTTTTCTTTTTTTTTTTTAGGAGTTATGAGTTGTCGAGTGAAGCTTCTCTGGAGGAAGAGGATTTCTTGGTGAGCATTTGGAACATATTAGAGAAGAGTTGTCAGCATATTGCACCATGGTGGCCTCTTTGGTTGCTGTGTTTACGTTGTCAGCATATTGCACCATGGTGGCCTCTTTGGATGCTGTGTTTACCATATTGCACCATGGTAGTCTCTTTGGTTGCTGTATTTACGTTGTCAGCATATTGCACCATGGTGGCCTCTTTGGTTGCTGTGTTTACGTTGTTGATAAATAAGTGAAACAGTAGTTGTCCTAGAATGCAGACATGTGGGACTCCAATGGATATAGGAAGTAAAGAGGAGAAATCCTCTTGCAATTTCACTACTTGGGAAGTATTAGTGAGGTAACTAAGAAACCAGTTATGTGAGGAGGGTGTTAGTCCGTAGGAAGAGAGTTTAGTTAGGAGAATTTGATGACTGTGTCAGATGCTTTGGATAAATCCAGAAATACGGCTGAGGTTAGAAGACCTGAATTTCTACTGTAATTTATTATATCTGTGAACGTTAAAAGGACAGTGATTGTACTGTGATTGGGTCTGAAACTAAGATGTGAGATTGAGAGGAGGTTATATGAAGTAACATATGTAGTAAGTTGACAGTGAATATGTCTTTTCAAGATTTTGGACAAGGGTGAGAGAATGGTGATTGATCTGTAGCTTGTGAGCTTGGTTGATAAAACACCTTTTTGTAGGGTATTATACTGGGTTTTTTTCCTTAAGGTGGGGACATATTTTCTTGGACAGAGTGGTTTATTAGAATTGAGCCAGGATAAGCAAGGTTATCTGCAGTGAGTTTGAGGTATTCAGATGGAATTTGATCAGGTGCAGTGGATGTTGTCTTAAGGGTGCATAGGTATTTTTTAATTGTACTTGTTGGCATTGGAGTGAGGGTGAAGGTCTGTTGTGGCTTTAATGACTGGAGTGGGATAGCTGGATTTGTAGTAGTTTTGTTTTGTAGGAGGGAGGTTACTGTATTTTTAAAATGTGATTTTATTTAATTAATTAATTTATTTATTTATTTATTTATTTATTTTACATTTGTGGACCGGACTTGTCCGACTGAGCTGAAGAGCCGTTTTTCAGAGGAGATCCGGGGAGAAAAACTCCAATATATTATACAGTTTTCATTATAAATTAGCATTAAACAGCAGTGTTGCAGGATTACTACAAGGCAGTAAGTAGCAATACAATGTTATACAGTGTCAAAAGTATAGCAAAGCACTTTCGAGATGTATAAAAAGAAATAATATGTCATTAAGATGAATATAGTTTTGGGGGTAAGTGGTTATAAAAACCCAGTTTTATCATAATGTATTTGCATGAAGGCAAGACAATTACTATAGAAGGTTTCTCTGAGGTGATTAGCTTAATAGTTTTAGAAGACAGTAGAAAGAGTAGTCAAGAAAGATTAGAGAGCTAGTGAAAAGAGTGAGTTAAAGGCAGAAAGTAGATTAAGGTATGGGAAGCAGGGGATGTTTAAGGAGGGAGAGTGCAGTGGCCGGACCAGTGACTTTTAAAGTGCTCTTTGGTAGCTGTCTTAATTTGTTTAGGATGTGTAAGGGTCCTGATTTCTAGTGGGAGCCTATTCCAATAGAGCTAATATGAGGCAATAGTAATATAAAAAACATAAAAAGAGCATATAAAAACATAGAAGCTGTATAAGGAAATTCCATTCCATACATCTGCTATCCTTACTATTTAGACCTGGAAACTTGTCATCTCTAAAGATATTTATTCATTTATGTTCAGCCATGTCAGTATCACTTACAAGATCACCCCTCTTCTTTGCTTACAAATTCTTTGTAAAACCTTAACTTGATTTTATTTTTCTTTTACTGTAATAAAAAGACTTAGCCAGTAGTACTTAGGTACTCCTCATAGCTAAAATAGCTCTGACTACTGAGAAATAAATATGACTGGTAGTACCCAAAAGTTGAAGCCTAAACCTTGAAAAAGAACGGATAGAATAACAGAATTATTCGCACAATGAATGTAGAGAATAACTGGTAGGATTATGTTTGTAATCACGTTCTTACCTCACTCTTGAAGCTCCCCAGTGATGTTTTTATAACCTTGAAATTAAAACTGGAGAGACTATAAATTCCTGTCAAGCAAGACTATGTTAACAACAGATGGACTAAAAACACAAACCCACTAGTCATTTATTGTAGTATTTGGAAAGTGATCATGAAGGAGGGAAGGAACGCTCTGAAATGGGCATCAAACAACATCCTGCTAAGATGCCAGACAGTGTGCTTCTCATCCCGAACCAAATGAGACAGCAGTCCCCTCAGACCATTGTCTGCAGCATCCACCAAGACACTAACCTTTTGTTTAAAGCTGAATGTTGGCAGAAATGCAAAGTTTAGTATGACTAATCTATACTAAATGGTCTGAGTCAAGAAGGCCTGTGCTTTTTTTTTTTTTTTTAACCAGGCCTCTTATCAAATTGTACT
The DNA here is from genome assembly GCF_019279795.1 of Protopterus annectens. Taxonomy (NCBI): domain Eukaryota; kingdom Metazoa; phylum Chordata; order Ceratodontiformes; family Protopteridae; genus Protopterus; species Protopterus annectens. Next base: position 631,399,150 of record NC_056737.1, on the reverse strand, counting down.
CTTTTAAGTCACTGGTACTTTAGTCATGTTTGAAAGTTAGTCCATCTTCTTTTTATGGAGTTGAGTATTTCCAGAATTTTCAAAATAAAGGTCACACAGTTGAAATAGATGACCATATCATATCATCTAGTATGTAGCTGTGTTACATCTTTGTGGCTCTAAGAGACTGTGCATCAACTAAACAGGACTGGAAGGCCAAGGCCGTACTGGACAGAATAATAGTCCCGGGGCAAAATGGGAAGGGAAAGGATTGTTATGTGTGTTTCAGAGAAATGGTAACCAATCTAAACAGGTTAGTCAAGGATGGAAGAGAGGTTAGGGATAACAAGGTCAGCTGCTGAAGGACATGAGTTCCTCTCAACATTTACACAAGATAAGACATGAAAGGGTAGTGTACTAGGAGAGGAAGAATGCAGAGGGTGGGGAGTGAGATTGACTGATGGACTGATAAGGTGGAATAAGGACAGCTTACACAAAGGCTGCATTACAAGGCCTAGATGGATTGCAAATCAGGGTATTCAACAGTATAGACATATCCTAGCAGAATCCCTCAGAGGAACCTTTAACCAAGCCCGCAAGCAAGGAAGTACTGCATGACTGTTAAACAGCTTAAGCTAGCACCTTGTTCAGGGAATGTGACATGACCAGAATGAGCAACTCTCTTCAAAGAAGTAATGGAGGTAATCAGAAGATGCAAGAGTTTAAAAACATTTAACAGCAGAACATATTTGCCTTCCATCTTCATGTTTGTTCATAGGTTAATAGGTGTGTACTAGGCTAATGGTCCTGGAGCCTTTACAAGCCTAGCCCAAAGGAATACCCTGGTATCATGCCACCCAACCTTAGTTCCCAGTGCCTCTGTCGAGTAGAGCAACTGGAGTGATCCCCGGGGTGAATTTTCTATTTCCCATCCACTCATCAAGATTTCTCTTGAAGAGGGCCAGTGAGGTGCTCTGTTTGACATGTATGGGAAGTCTATTCCATAGCATGGATAGTCTCTGGATTATGAACCTGTCCCTCCAGCTTTCTGTTGATTGTGGCAATGAGATTGAGGTCTCTGAAGTGTGTGCTGTGGAGGGATTAGGATTTCTTTAGATGTAGCACATCTAATAGAGCTGGCTCAGACATGGCTTTGTAAGTCAAGCAGAGATTGCCTCTAAGTAGGCGATACAAGACAGAGAATAGTTGGAGTTTTTTGAGTCTGTTTATATAGGACAAGTGTTTAAGACCTAGGATCCTCTTTGTGAGGTACTTTTGCAGCTTCTCCAGTTGTTGCAGGTGTCTAGTGAGGTACATGCCAAATGGGGCATTGTATTCGGTGACTGGTCTAATGAGGGAGGAGTAGAGAGAGACAATGACCTCTTTCTTCCAGGATGCAAAATCCTTAGTAATGAGGCATGCCACAGAGAAGGACTTTCTGACCACAGTGGCAATGTGGTGGTCAAAAGTGAGGTTCCTGTTAACCTGTTTTCTCAGGTCTCTTATAACGCCTTCTGTGTTCATTGGATTACCATCGATATGGTAATTCATAGGAACCAATTTTTTCCCAAAGTTGATGATGACACATTTTTTGGCATTGAGCTTAAGGCCATGGTTCTAAAACCAGTTGTTGGTCTTAGTGAGGCCTTTCTGTAGGATGTCAGCATCACTTGAAGAGTTAATAATAGCTCCCAACTTGCAATTGTCTGCAAACTTTGTCAGCCAGAGTCCCTTCATGTTGGCCTGGATTTCAGAGAAGTAGATACCAAACAGGAGAGGACCCAGGACCAAACCTTGTGGGACTCCACTCGTGACTGGTCGGCAGTCTGACTTGGAGTCAGCTACTTTCACACTGTGGGTTCTATCTGTGAGCCAGTTTGCAACCCACCTAGTGATATAGGAGTTGATGCCTAGCTTAGTGAGTTTTACTATGATTCCTGAGTGGGGAATGGTATCAAAGGCTTTGGCCAGATCAAGGCAGGCTGTATGAACCACCTTGCCATCATCCACAGCTCTGGTGACTGACTCAAAGAAGTCGACCAGGTTGAGCAGGCATGATTGATCTACACTTCACAAAACCAAACTGTGTAGGATCCAGAGTTTGGAGATTCCCTACATCCTTGTTTATTAGGTCCATGATGATGCATTCCATAGCTTTGCATATCACACTCGTCAGGCTAATGGGGTGATAGTTCCCAGGGTCTGTAGTCACTCCTCCTTTGTGGAGAAGGATGACTTTAGCAGTGCGCCATTCAGTAGGGACCAAGCTTGAGGTGAGGTTGTGACTGAACAGGGCACACATGTGCAGTGCCAGTTCACTCTGTAGTTCATGTAGAACACAGCTAGGGATATTCTCAGGTCCCATAGAAGCTGTATTCTTGGCCTTGGACAGTGCTATTTTAAACTGTGCAGCAGTAATACTGGGTACCTGGAAATCTACTGGTATTATGATTGGTCCTTTGGTGGAGGGGGTAAGAGGGGTAAAGTCAGCACTGAATCTGTCAGCCAATATATTGGCAATATCTGTTGGCTCAATATAGGAGGTACCATTGTGCAGTAGCTCAGAGCAAATCTGGGTATTGCCATGGAGATTCTTTACATAACTATAGAAGGCTTTGTGGTCGCCTTTGCTATCTGCTGCAATTCTGTTTTGATAGCTAGCTTTAGAGGATTTGATGAGGGATCTCAACTTTTTGGTGAGGCTGATAAGGGAGTCTTTCCCATCTTATTCCGCATCAGTTTCCTCCTTCTGTTGTAGAGTTTGTTTATGGCAGGGGACCACTAGATTGGCTTCCTTTTTTGGAGGAGAGCGTCTTGGTTCTATTAGATATGGCGAGATCCATACATTTGTGTACGTCTTTATACAGTGCATTGGTGTATGATTCAGTGGTCATGCAAGTATTCTCCATTTGCATGGATGCCGTGAAGTTAGCCACCTCTGTTTTTAGGAGCCCAAAGTTAGCTTTGGAGAAGTTTTTCATGGTGGTTACCTTTGCGGGGCGTGTGGGAGGGATGTGGATTTCCAAGGTGATTAGTTTGTGGTCAGATCTAACCAGGGAGGAGTTGACTAATGGTGTAGAACAACAGTCACATCCAAATAACCTTCCCCTGCACGGAAACTGTTGCACGGCTGAACTACAGATGGCCCAAACTACAATATTGGGTGATAAGCTCATAGGCTGTATGCCATGTGGACATTGCAGTAATTGCAAATATGTACTTAGAACTAAACAATTTTCCAGCAATAATAGCAACAATGTATATAATATTAAGTTTTTTGCAAATTGTAATACTGATTGGATTATTTATATGGCTTCTTGCAATTGTCATGCTTTTTACATTGGCCAAACCTCTAGACCTTTCAGGTTACGCATCTCTGAACATTTAAGTGACATCAAATGTAAAAGTGCTAGTAATGCATTATATAAACACAGTCTAAAACATAGCACAGCCAAATTACATTTTACTGTCATTGACAAAATAATAGGTGACAGAACACATAAATCAGGATGGCACAGCAAACTTAATACAAAAGAGAAAAAATGGATAGTAAAACTGGGTTCAATTTTTCAGCCTGGACTTAATTAATATTTATGAATGTTTATATACATATTTATGAGCTCACCAATCATTTTTTGTGTTTAATCAATTCTACCATATAAATGACTTCAATTGTTTAATATGAATTCACACTGATGAAGGCTAGGTAAAATCCAAGCCGAAACCGGTCTGTTGTTTTCATTTGAAGTTTTATCAAATGTCTAACTAATTAAATTAGTTTTCACAGCCCACAGTTGCTGGCTTTTTTGTTTTTGTAGAACAACAGTCGCCCATGTTAGTATTGACCAGGTCAAGGATGTTGCTACCTCTAGTGGGGGTAAGAACAAGCTGGTCCAGAGCATTGGAATTAATGAATTCCAGGAAACGTTGGTCAAATGTATTAGCTTGTTATGTTTTCTTTGATGTCAAAACAAGACACAGAACCTTTAACAATTGATTCGGCTTCAAAGGCTTGTCCATTGTTAGTATGATTATACACACACACATACATATATGTGTATATATATATATATATATATATATATATATATATATATATATATATAAATCTTTTACAGCATCACAATTACTTTTTTATAACTGATTTTTGATTTCAGTTTAAGGCTTTTTTATGTTCCTTTACTTCTGCAGTATCGCCATACATAAAATAGGCATATGTTGACTTTCTAGAGAAACACTTTATCATTTGGCACAGTTCAAAGCCCTCCAGGAGATTTATTTGTTTCCATCCATCACTGAACCTTGGCATTAGGCCTAGATTTCACCCATTCCTGTAGGTCACTGAACTGGTGATTCAGTGTAGTAAGCAGAAAAGTTTTCACTCTGGTGAGCCTCACTGCCTGTCGTACAGCTTTGATGCATACAGTGTAGGAACTGCAATTTTGTTTCTCATATCACCATATTCCTTTAGAGCTCTTTGCTCAAGTACTCAATGTCTTTCTCTGCAGTGTCTTTATTCATGACAACTATTGCAATAAAAATGTCTGCAGACAAATAGTAGTCTCACTTTGGGCATTTCAGTCAACTTCCTCATGGCATTAATTTATTCTTTGGTTTGTAACAGATTTTATTGTTGGTAGTTTCGCCCAAAAACTTCATTCCCAGAAACAGCTTCAAAAAGCCTCAGATAATACAGGTATTAGCCCTAACTGAGAGGGACTAAAACTGTGTTAATGAAACCATACAATACATTTGCTAAAAATCAGAAATCTGTTGTTCTTGTAGAAGTATTTATTCATGTACTAATTGAGCTTGGGCAATAGAACAAGTGATTTAAAGTTTGAAAGATGAAAGCAATTCAAAGGTATCTTTAATTACACTGAATTAAGTATTAAAAGCATTGTACAGTCCTTTCTGGTCTTGTTTCACTGCACTTAAAATTGCTAAAAATTAACACGCAGTGAGTGAATGATTTACAGCATGCATTTAGTACAGAAAAATCTGTACTTTACAGACAAATCTGTGGCTTGGTATTAAACTTTATATAACTGATTCTGAGCATTTTAAGATGCAAACTTTATATATTTTAAAATCACATGAGAAGCTTTACGTTAAACATGACAGAATATATTGGTATTGTCTGTGCTTAAGTAAGTGTTGGGTAATGATTATTAACTGGCCTGTAGGCCACTGAATTATTAACTGGATATACAACATAGTAAGTACACATCTTTCACCATAACGCAGACAAACTTTGGATTTCTTTGTGAGAAATGTGTGTGTGTGTGTGTGTGTGTGTGTGTGTGTGTGTGTGTGTGTGTGTGTGTGTGTGTGTGTGTGTGTGTGTGTGTGTGTGAAATGCATAGGGAAAAAAACTTATGCAGCACAAATTGTGTAACAAGAAATGAGTTGAAGAAAAACATTTTCCCATCTTTTTTCTTTTGATAAAATTAGTTGCCTTTCCTTTTATGAAGCCGCGGTGTTGCAGCGGTAGCATTGTCGCCACATAACAAGAGGTTCTCTTGTTCGATTCTCGGCTGGAGCACCTTCTGTGTGGAGTCTGCATGTCCTCCCCATGGTCAAGTGGTGTTCGAAAGATATGAGTGAATAGGCGTGCCTACATTGAAGGCTGGGCGTCGAGCTGGCACCTCAGCACCGTAAAAATCTACTGCCAATAATTAGCTGAAAGAAGAACAAGTTGCCTTTCTTTTTATTTCAGTTTTTTCCTACAGGTGTTGCAGTTGCAAACAGAATCATGACCACTGGCTTCAGTAGAAAGAGTTACACATTATGTCTTCTCTGAAGGCAATATATTGATATATTGTACATTTGTGCATTTTATGCATGACAGAGTCAATTAGCCCTATTGAAAATGAGTTTACCACTTTGATTCTTCAGTTGTCATTTACAATTCCTGTGAATAAAAGTCCCATGTTTGGCCTTTAATACTTTGTAGTGTCATACTTGAATATATAATATGCAATCTTGCTTCTACGGTATGACACTTTCTGCTTTTATATACTTTTGTATTGGATTAATGCAGCTCCTTTATGTGAGGATGTAAAGATGAGGATAGATGAAGAAATGTTGTCTTACAAATCAATGTTTGATGCAGAAATGCTTCTCCAACCATTGTGCCATCTGTTATCTTTCTGCCTCTCCTAGGAATCCATGTATCCCTCTGTTTATCTGTGCTCTACCAATTTTTGCCTTTCTTGCTTAAAGGCTGACAGCACTCTGTTTTTCTAATCACAAAATGCATTCATTCCTTTTTATACAATGTCAAGGGGTGCGACACAGAATAAAAATATGACTTAAGTACTATCCTTACTGTTTCTAGTTCGTACTTATTTCTGCAGTTTCTCCACACAATCTTTTGACTTTTTGTGAAATCTTTCATTTCTTTCCATTATTTATAACATTATCAGCTATATTATATTGTCAGTTTTGCTTTGGAGTAAGTCAGTAAGGGGAAGGTTATATCCATATCAAAGATGTCTGCAGACTTATTTAAACAAAGTTAACTGATTCTAGATATGACATTCTAGCAAGAGGACCAGGGAAAATCATTGTAACTATGACTGACAGATGGCCAATCTTATAGTTCAACTCCAAGGTGTTACCTAGGGAAACAAATATGAAGTTGAAAAAAACAGGTATATTAGGAGCAGTCTCAAGCATAACATTCAAATATACCTAAAACGAACTCTAATGAGATAGCCAGAAATAGAAGGAGTCACTGAACTAGATCAAATGTCTCTTGCTGGATGCATTCATAAAATCATGAAGTCAGAGTATTTCATGTATAAATGAATGCATAGACACAAGATCACTGGCAATATTTTGCCATTGTAATGTAGGCTTATGCAAACCAGAGTAACAGAACTACACTGGGAATACACCCACCAACCAGAACATTTTACAGTATAACAAATTAGAAAAAAATGCCAAAGACGTAGAGTGATGCCATTGCTACAGAGATCATTAAAATGTCAAAAACGTTTTTTCAGTTTTTGTATCCACCTTTCCCCAACTGCCACTGAAGTTCCCTTCTCTGCTTCTGTCTTCTTTCTTTTTTTTTCAGCTCCACCTTCTTACATGCCTGCATTAATATTGTGTGTTTGTACTGTCACATTTGCCCTTTCTTTTAAAGGACTGTGTTTCTTTTAAACCCGTTCTTGTGCATCTGCTCACAGAAATGCAGTTCCATGGGTGTGCACGTTCTCTTCTGACAATGTCAATATATTACTGTAACTGGAAGATGTACGTCGTACAAATACTAAAAAAACGTTGACAAGGATGATAATCTGTGCATACAGAGCCATCACAAATTGCAGGTTATAACTAAAATTTGCTCACAAAAAAGGGAAAAAGAAAAAGGTAAAAAGAAAACATCAAGCTACCCAAGAAACTAGACTAGGTAGCTGTGTGATTAAAACTTTTATCAAAAAATTGGGCTGCAAATGATTGCATATGAAAAAACAACTTACAGTGTATAACTGCAGGTAACTGACTATAAAGATAATACAATATTCTTTTAATAAGACTGTATACAGAAATTTCAAGGCAATAATTGTCATATTATGAGTGGTCAGATATTGCACTGATTAGACTATAGCAAATTTTGTAGGTAACAATTATTAAAAAAACAGTATTACTGAAAGATTTAATGGTGAAGATTATTAAGCCATGGCTATTGTTGCATTAAAAAGTAGCAAACTAATGAACAGGTTTGAAATGAATGAACATTGAATTTTTGGGAGCCAGCAAATGGTGTACAAACAAAATAAAACAATTTTAGCATGCTAATACAGAATTGTTATTTGAAAGTACTTTAAGTATGTGCAGCTACTAGCTACTTGAAGATGTAATCAGTATTTTAAAACAAAGACTTTATAGGTATATTGGTTGGTGGCAAAACAACACATTTCATGTCAGTATAAAAAGTACATGAATAAGGTTTTGCGTATGGATGAAGACCTAAGCAGAAAAGAAAATATATAGCCTTGAATGTGGCACATTTTCCAACTGATTGAGCATGCTGGCCATATTAATACATTTGATGCTATCATAGAAGATTGGACACCTTATTTATATTTAGAGAGTTAATCTGTACTGTATAGCTAATGACATTTCAGATGGAAAAATATGCCATGGTTGCCAAATTTTGTGGATTTGACATTTCAACTAGAAAACATGTGCCACTGCTGTCAAATATCATAGGTTTGACATTTCAAGTAGAAGAAAATCGTGCCACTATTGCCAAATGTCATAGGTTTTAAAACACATGCTGTTCACCATTTTGGTAGCATCAGATATATCATCTGAAATATTTATTTATTTTATTTTATTTTTACATTTGTTAACCGGGTTAGTCTGTCAGGGTTCTTAGAAGCCCTTTTTCAGCAGAGACCCGAGGAGAAAAGCTCCCCCCAAAAAAGTTTAAGTAAACAAATAGTAACAAAGATAAACACAGATCACATTTTAAGTATGCATACTTCTGAAGTAATTTCATAACATGCAATAAAGAAATATATAGAATGGATAGAAATACAATACATGTATGGAAATTTTCATGTAGTATGGCAAGAAACTAAGCAGAAATATGGCAAGACTAAGGTCAATACATTGCTGAACCAAGGTACTAGGCATGAAGTATGTAAATATACAGATAAAGTTGTGTGAACTTTAGAAGTTAATAAATAAATTAAAGAACAGTAATAAGGGATTATGGGAGCTGAGTGTAACATGAGCTAACTAGTATGGAATATGACAGAAAAAAATATGTAGGTAGTAGTAAGAGAGAGAGAGCTAGAAGTGATACAGTTAAGTTAGGTTATCCCTGAATGTTTCTTGGGTATTATTTTAGAGCATGAACATATCCAATTTGATAGGAAAAAAAGATTTAAGCTGTTACTTGAAGGCATTTTTGTGTTTAAGTAGTCTAAGGGCTAAAGGGAGTGTGTTCCAATTTTTTGCAACTGAGTGGCAATAGAGTATTTTCCCAAAGGTTTTGTTTGGCTTATGAACTTCAAGAAAGTATTGATTAGTACTTCTTAGTGGGCATTGAGGAGTATAAAGTGTCCGAGAATTTGCAAGGGATGGATAGGATTTAGGATTGTTTAGTATATTGTGGGCTCTAAGGAGTTGAGATTGAGGCAGTAAGTTAGAAAATTCAGGCCAGTGTAAAGCCTTTAATGAGAGGCAGTGATGGGATCTGTAAGGGTGATTTGCAGCAAATCTGGCTACTTTGTTATATGTGGTTTCTAGTTTGGATATTAGGTTACTCTGTAGATGGGTAAGAATAGGTGAAGCATAGAGTAGGGATGGTAGAAGCAGGGATTGGGCAAGGGATGGCCTGGATGCACAGGGAAGAAAGTTTTTGTGATGGTAAAGCAGACCTAGTTTTTGGTGGGGGGGGGTTTATTGAGCTATGAATGTGATGGTTAAATTTAAGTTCATCATCAATTATTGCTCCAATGAGTTTTGTTTGGGTATCAACAGAAATTTTAGTTCCATTAAGGGATGTTATGGAAAAGTTCTGTTTTGCATGTTCCAGATTTATAGGTAGGAAAAATAGTAGCTTAGTTTTGCTCACATTTAGCAGGAGTTGGTTGGATTGTAGCCTGTTTTCAACTGAGTGGAGTGAGTTTTGTGTAAGGGATTGAAGGTTTACTATGTTGTCAGCAGAGATGATGATGGTCGAGTCATCAGCATACTGAATAAGATTGGATTGGGGCAGGATGAGAAAAGGTCATTGGTAAATACATTGAAGAGGAGAGGGCCCAATATTGATCCTTGTGGGACCCCTGTCCTAACTGCTAGAAAGGGGGAGTAGGAAGAGTTCCATCAAACAGCCTGTGTCTATTAGTGAGGTAATCACAGAACCAGGAGGTGGTGGAGTTTGAGAAGCCTAGGTTGGAGAGTTTATGGTGAAGCATGGTATGAGATACGGTGTTGAATGCTTTCGACAGGTCCAGAAAGAGGGCTGATGCCATTTTGCTATTATCCCTGACTTGAGCAATGTTATTAGTAAAGGATACAAGAACGGTAGCTGTGCTATGTGTGGGGCGGAAGCCAAGTTGAGCTGGTGTGAGTAGGATTTCTTGTAGCAGATGATTAAGTACTTGCTTATGGATACACATTTCCAGTATTTTGGAGAGAGGAGACAGTATGGCAATTGGTCTGAAATTGGTTTGCTCAGTGGAGTTTCCTCCTTTATGAAGAGGTACTACAAAAAATTTCTTCCAAATTTCAGGGACTCTGACTTCTTTTATGGATCTATTATTCAGGATAGATATGGGGTAAGCTAGAGATGTAGCTGCATGTTTAAGGAATAATGGAGGAAGGTTATCAGCTGAGGGTGAACCAGGTTTAAATTTAGTTAAGAGCAACTTGATATAAGAGGTGGGAACAGGTGATAGTGAGAATGAGAGTGAGGGTGAGAGAGGTGAATCAGAGGTGGATGAAGATGTAGATGGAATGAAAGAGGTGCGGGTAGAGAAGTTAGTTACAGTTAAGTTTTCAATGGTCGCAATGAAGAACTTATTAAGGAGGGTTGCTATTTCCAGAAGAGTCTTGTCAGAATAAGGTGTGGGTGGGGTAGGAGTACCAGGTGAGGGAAGGCTGTTGATAGAGTTCCAGATTTTTTTAGGATTACAGTTAAGATTATTAAGTGAGGATTGGTAATAGTTCTTTTTATCAATATTGAGTTGTTTCTTAGCTTTGTTTCTAAGTTCCCTGTAAGAGATAAGATTGGAAGAGGTATTATTGCCTTTCCAAGTTTTCCAAGCTGTATCTCTAGTCTTCATGAGTGTAAGGGTAGTTTTAGTTAGCCATGGGGCATATCTGCATTTGATGCGAGTTTGCCTAGTGGGGGCAAGGGAGCTGAGGATGGATAGAAAGGTGCTGTTGAAGTGTAGGACTGCTTCATCGAGAGTGAGTTAAGAGAGAAAGGACCAGTTTATAGTGGAGAGGAGGTGATTTAGTGAGTCAGGAGAATAGCTAGATAGATCATGGGTCACCTTATATTGTTGTGCTTTATGCAGGTGTTCAGAGATTCTGTGAACTAGTAAAGGTAGTTGGTCACCTAATGTGTCTGGTAGAGTGGTTGGATTATGGTAATGTTGGGGGTGAGATATTAGTATCTAGTCAATAAGTGAACCAGTACAGGAAAATTTATGAAGGTGGGTAGGGGAAGAGATGAGCTGTGTGGATCCATACAGGTTGAGAGAGGTAGAAGGTGATTCTTTATTGATCTGCAGCCAGTCAATATTGACATATCCTAGTATGATGGTTTCATAAGGGTAGATTTAGATATCCAGGATAGAAAGTGTTCTAAAATGGGAACATTATTTCCAGGAGGGATATAAATTGATGCCATGGCAAGTTTTTTTATGGTGGCTAAGTTTAAAGTCAGCTAAAATTATTTCAGCTGGGAGAAAGTCAGATATGGGAAAAGAGATAGGGGAGACAGACAGGCAGATAGAATACATGATTGTGACTCCCCCTCCTCTTTTTGAAAGTCTTCCATGCCTGAGGATATTGTAGCTAGGGGGAAGAATTTCAGAATTAGAAATACTTGGTTTTAACCAGGTTTCACACAAGGCAAGTATGTTTGGGTTAAGTTGAGCGATCCAAGCACGAAGTGTGTTGTTTTTTTTAACTATACTTTGAATATTTATAGACGAGAGGATGAGTCTTTTTTGAGGAATAGTAAATATCATTCAGGAAGCTTACTCAAAATTTACAGAGGCATTAGAATCAAGAATCTTTGTTGATTGCAGAACAGGTTTGGTTTACAGTATCAAATGAGACACTAAATCATTCTGGGGTTTATAACAGAGCTGCATAAACCAGCTAAACTTTGTCAATTTGGGAGAAGGACTAAACAGTATAGTAAGGAGCAAATTAATCTATAGTCTATTTTGTGAATATTTAATTATTTTATATTTGATCAGTTATTAATTGTACCATTGATTGTATATAGCAAGTTGCAGTCAGAATCATAGAGTATTCATGCACTAGCTGTTAGAGGGGGAGATAATCTGCTCTGGATGAAGTTGAGAATGCAGTTAATGGAATGGTTTTACTGTCCTAGCAAACAGGTGTTAATTGTGACAGAGTGTCACATAAAGCTCATATGTGCTGGTTTAGATAAAAAGGTTGTTGTAGTTTTCTTAAAATGGCCCTTCTGAGAGTGCTTGAATGAAATAAAACAGCAAAAAGCAATGGAATGGCAAATATAAAGTTTAGGTTGGCAAGCATGAATCAAGACTGTACAAAATGGTGGATGTCATAGTGATAAAAAATCCAGCAAAATGGACTCACTCATAGAGGATGAATGTCATGATGTGATGTGCTTAGAACAGCATGAACCAATATCAAAGTAAAATTATTTGTGTTATTCTAGAAGTAACCAAGTACAAGTTTACATGGAGTTGACTTGAGAAGCTTTTCTAGCTATGATTTTATGTAAGAATATGAGAAATAATTTTTCAGACACTATTAGAGAAGTCAAGTGTTGCTGAAGACCTACATGGGGGGTGGGGAGAGTTTTTTTTTTTCCAGTGGGCAAAATAGCTGTGACAGTGGCTTATAGGTTCATAGGTGTTTACTAGGCTAATGACCACAAGGGCCTTTTTTAAGCCTAGCCATGCATCCTATATATCTGACAAGTTCTCATACCCTTGATAAGTGTAAGCAAGGACTTGGGAGATGAAATATTTGCAAGCAGGGGCCTGGGAGATGAACCATTTACAGGCTACCTGTGTCCATTATAGACTAGGGTGCCAAACCAGGAATGAATTTCCTGTTCCCCATCCAATTGTTCAGGTTACATTTGCATTGGGTAAGGGAAGAACTCTGCTTCACTTGGACAGGGGGGCCTGTTCCAGAGAAGGGATAGTATCTGGAATACATGTGTGTGTCTCTCCAGCAAGTCCTATTTATATCAAAGACAAAGTGTGAGTCTTTAAAATAGGTAATTATGCTACTGTTTGTTTTGTGGATATGCAGGAGGTCCAGCAAAGTGGGCTCTGACAATGTCTTGCATGCCAGGCCTAGATCTCCCCTCAATACCTTATAAGAGACAAAATGCAGGGATAAACCCTTGAGGCAGTCTGCTTAGGACATGTTACTTATCCCCTGTATTATTTTAGTGAGGAACCTTTGTGGATGTTCCAGTTGTTGGATCTGCCTGGTTAGGTATATATCAAAGGGAGCATTATACTCAATGATAGGTCTGATAAATGCTGAATACAGTGGAACAATGATTTCCATGCCATACATTTGTTTATAAGTTGCACAACATAAAATGATTTCTTCAGTACTGTAGACGTGATGGTCAAAGGCTATATTACTGTTTATTTGTGCTCCCATGTTCCTGATTTCTGGGTCAACTCTTTGGGTTGTGTTGTCAATATGATAGTTACCAGAGTTGGATGACTTCCTGAAGGATACTATTATGCATTTCTTGGCATTTGTTTTTTGTCCATTTCTCTGACACCATCTATTTGTCCAGGTCACCCCTTCCTAGAGAACATTTGTGTCAGTGGAGGATTCAATGAGAGCTCCTAATTTGCAATCATCTGCAAATGTAGTCAGCCAGTTGACTTTGGCCATGACTTCAGACAAGTAAATGCCAAAAAGGAGTAGTCCCAGGACAAATCCCTGAGGGACTTTGCTTTGGCCTATTTGTAGAGGTGGACACCCCAATTCTAACTTCCTGGGTCCTATCTGCAAGCCAGCTGACTAAATAAAATTATGCTAGGCAATCAGTTTGCAGACCATTACAAGCCTAGCTAACAACCCAAGATTAGAATCAAATCATGTACCTTGTATCTGTGAGATGAATACCTTAACCATTATGCCAACTCCTCTTCTTCTTTTGGCTTTTCCCGGCTAGGGCTCGCCACAGTGGATCACCTGTCTGCTCATGATTGGCAGTGGAGTTTATATGGTGTTGAGTTGCTAGCCTGGTGCCCAGCCTTCCACAGAAGGCACACACTCACACCTAGGGCAAATTTAGAGTGTCCAATCCACCTACAGCATGTCTTTGGGATGTGGGAGGAAAGCGGAGCACCCGGAGGAAACCCAAGCAACCACAGGGAGGACATGCAGACTCCACACAGAAGGCAACCCAGCCGAGGATTGAACCAGAGAACCTCTTGCTGTGAGGTGACAACGCTAACCGCTGCACCACCATGGCTGCCCTAACCATTATGCCAACTCTACAACATATAAAAGCAGAATGCAGTATATGAATGTGTGTTTTAATAAAAAAAGAAGCATCTTGTTTGCCAAAAGTGGTTAAGAAAAATCAAACTGAGTTGATACATTCTCATGAAGCTGCAAGTGGCAGCCAAAGGTAGTAACAGAACTGCCTTCATACCTCATTACCTAGATATACCAAATCTGAGGTTGCATTACCTTGTACTATAGGGAATAGTTGATTTTGTTGGACTGTCAAATATTCCCTCTGTCTCTGAAGAGGTGTGACCTCAGAGTTATTGCATTTAGTTAAAGAACATGGAGGACATAGCCCCTATATCATGTGGTGCAGGGGGCACAGCCCGCCCTCTGCATAAATGTTTGCGTTAATTTTGAGAACTCTTAGGCTGGGATAGCATATTGCACTGCACAAATTAGTACTAGTATCAGCCATGCACAGGATGTGGAAGATTCAGAAACATAGGTAGTGTGACTGTGCACTGTCAAAAACTGTGTGCTATATACAGCATGCTCAGGAATACATAATAATATGCAAATGAGGAACACAGATTATGCATATGAAGGTACCTAAATGGCAGAGCAATTCAGAAATGTATAAAATGCCAGCACTGTATGGCAATGCATAGCCTTCTTGAATGGAGTGATTTCTGTTGTATAATAGGAGCCATCTTAGGAATAGTAGTAGTACAACAGTATGTGCTGGAAACCACCATAAGAGCCACACTGCTTGTAGTGTTGTATGTCATGGCTATCTGTACCACTGGAAGAGATACAGAGGGCAGAAGACATACCACCACCTCACAGACCAACAAAATACTGGACTGTTCAAAGGATACTGTAAGGTAGCTAATCAAACTGTGTCACCCACAAGTGCAAACAAGGGGGAACAACTCGTATGCCAGTTCCTGTGGATATAAAGGTAAAAGTACTTTTAACTATATTAACAACAGGGACCTTCTCATTTTCAAATCCTAAACTACTTCCATGATACAGTGTTACAACATGTGAAAGAGCAAATCTGAATCCCAGGATAGAAGAGGAGAGAGCCATTACTATGTTGTGTATGCCTGTAGTGACATAGACAATTCTCTGAGGTCTTGGGAACCACAGATGTACACATATTGCTATTAAGGCTCCATCTAGTCCAGAGGGACTACAATACATTAACAAGAAGGGATTTTAATTCCTGAGCTTCCAGGTGGTCTATAATGTCCAGGGTATTTCAAAAGTTATATGTTTGGCACACTCCTGAACTGTACCAGTGATTCTTGCAAGGAGATTTCCTACAGGGTCAGCTGATTGGTAGGTACATACATACCTATGCTATATAGACAGGTCTATGCACACAGATACTATGCAAGCAGGGAGTAGACCACACATGACATATCATATGCTATCAGTTGTAGACAATGTCCTTGAACTATGGTTGATGACCCCAATATGTATGCCCCAGAAAATGGCCTCTAGAAAGCCCAGGTGGAAATGTAAAATGTAGTAGACTACTTAAGGTGACACTTCCAGGTCTAGATACCTCAGAAGGGGAACTGCAAAACAGTCCAAACATATGCTGCAAGACCTTTGTTGTGTGTGCCATGCTACATAACATGGCATGCAAACAGCTTATCAGCAAGTGAATATCATGGCAGGGCCTTCCATACCAGTCACAGTACCAGCAGAAATGCAGGCTGGAGAGTCGGGGAAGGAATGCATCAGAGTCCCATAACTAAGATGGGGTGGTGCAGTATATTACAGCACTGGCAAAGCCACATCATCTGGTCCATGACCATGGGTCATGAGACAATCAACACAGAATAAAAGTATGCATGCAGAATCACATCCATTCTATGCAGGACTGGCCATGCTGTGCATCTGACATCACCATATCCACACAAGTTGGGGATGAGCAGAACAGCCATCATCAGCTGCAGAGGTTGACGGAACACAGTAACATGTGACTGCAATGCTGCAATATGGGGTAGGATCTGGGAGGGTGAACACAATAGCCATTTACTCTGGGAGACTGCTGGGAGTAAGTAATCACATCCCCCAGTGCTGGTGGTGTCACACCTCCATGATAAGACCATTGGTAGTAACCTCTATTTTGGCCACTGGTGCAGGGATCAGTGTAGTCTGCGGAAGGGATAGAACAATGGGACCACATGCATGCATCCTGATGGCACATCCTACATATTAAGCTTGATGATAAATGTTGCTGAGGACATCCACAACTGGCAAAGTCATACTGTTTGAACACAAGTACATGTGTACCTTGATGAAGCATCCCACATATTGAGGTGGAGGAGCACTGTCACTTATAATCCAGAATATGTCCATGACTGGTGGAAGCAGGCTGTGTACCCATTAGAGACACAGATGCTGTATTAACAACAGTTTATGTGATCTGACTTGGGTAGGTCTGTAGAAGACCAGCTTGCATCCATAGTCTCCTGTGGATATGGACTACATGGCCTGTGGAGGCAGACTGGATAGTGTCTGCAAGGTTTCTCTTGGAGGTGGCTATGAAATTAACATCTGCCACTAGTGACCTCAGTGACATTGCAAATGCCCTGTTCCTATACCTCATGTCACTGTGAAGTTGGTGCATATTGTCACACATGCCATGGAGCCATTTATCACCACCACAATGCTGTGGGTAGCAGCCATCTTTACCTGGATCACTCACCTACTGGTTAATTCCAAGTGTTGTAGCAATATAAAGAACAGTAATGAAGTTATGATGCACTCCTCCATGTATGTCCCCTATGGTGGGTATGCACACCTCAATCACAGTGTGCATGTTAGATGCTGCCTGGATGGAGGACACAGGTGAACCTGTCTGGGTCACACAGGTAAATGATACCCATCATGCATTGTAAAGCTGTGTGCTCAGTCTGATTATCTACAAAGACTTTGGCAGTGATGGATATGGGTGACCCCACCCCTGTAGTGTTGCAGACAATGCCCTTGGGTCATCCAATTATTCCACTTGCATGTTGCCATCATTGGCAGCTACAAATGTCCTGCTGACATCAGTTCTTTTACTGGATCTTCTAACAATGGAAAAGGCTGAAGCAGGAAAGAACACAACACCTTTACCATCCACATATGCATGCCTCTGTAAACCACTGTGACATGCATACTGATACATATCGATACACTGTTATAGCATTCATTGACAGAGATACCTTGTCAAGCATGTTGGCATGTTGTTGCAGTTGCACACCAAAGGTACTTGGAAAGACATCTATGCAGGCAGACTTTGATCCTTCACTTTGAAGATAGAGTAAAGTGTGCAATAGTTTACTGTAAAGTACATTACTAAACTGGTTTCCCTGCTGAAAACAAGTGGTTGGTCCCAGCCCAGCTACTGCATCCAAAGCATCCCAGGTATAAGCTGCTGCTAGGATAAGCTGGCACAAATGCTAACCTGTGCCACTGGCATCAGGCATTACTACTTTCATCTGAAGTCATGCCACTCTGACCTGATTCACTAATAAGAAGCAGAGGTTCAATATCCAGAGCCAAAAATGTAATATAAGCATTTTTTTTCTCAGTATCTGTGCCTTGTACTGTCACAACTGCTGTACATGTAAACTTAACAGCATGTACATTGTTTTCCAGTAATAGAGGAATGGCAATGCTTACAACAGAAGCACTTCTCCAGGCAGTGGGTTGTATATGTGTTAAATGGCAGCCCAGTTCATATCTGAAGTGGTTATTCTCATATGTGTGCCTAATGATAGTTTCCTATTCCGCCATTCTTCAGCAGGCCCAGTTGTGAATGAGGAGGAGGAAGAGGAGGAGGACAAGCAACCCAGACTGCTTCCATCGATGACAGCTGCTGCGTTTGGTGCTAGGTCAGCAATGGCCGCCAGGTCTGCCTCTCAGGGGGAGGGGTGAAGTTTCCCACTGCAGGAGGTGACCTAGTAAAGTCATTGTTACTCTCTGTGACTGCCTTTGGGGGGGCAATAAAAGCTCCTCTCCTCTCCTGGAGCTTTCCAGATATCTGCTTAGTGTGAGATATAGAGGCTGGTTACTGCCAAGGTGTATTGGGATCTGGATGCCATTGGACATCAGAGGCACAAATGACCTATACCATCAGCCACCCAGCTGAGTGATACCTGTGTTTGCTGCATACTGTCAGCCAACCATGCCAGGACCTCACACTAATCCCATCCTGATATATTCCCTCCTTTATTTGTCATTTCTTTTTCCTTGCTCCTTGTCCAACCTTCCCCATCAGCAATGTCCACCCTATGTATATGTGTACCCATCAACCGTCTTCCACACCTTTGCTGTGGTATACTGCCCCAGTCTGTATATATGATCTGTGTTTGTCTGTTTGCCCCTGATACCTGCCCTTCTACCTCTAGCCCATCCCTAACAATCAAAAATAACCTTCCCACCTACTCTTCTTTTATAAAACTTACAAAATAGGTTCTTTTCCCTATTACAAAATGTATTCTTCCTCCCACAGCCTTTCATGCTTTATGGTTAAATTCAGTGTGTAGCCTGCTTGGCATTCTCCTCTCTCATATATTCCTATCAGTGCCATTTCCTCATGATTTATATGCTGAATAAGGTCTTCAATGGGCTGTGCAAACCCACATTGGTGTGCTAACCAGTAGCCGTACATCATTACATTGTGCATATGAGCATGGATTGACTAGGCTGAACTAGCTTGCCTTAGCTGTGACATTTGCCCCATTGTCTGTGCATGCTTCTCTGCTAGTGCTATACTGCAGACTAGTACTGTTTACCCCATAACCACTGACCCTTTCTGTATGAGATACTGTAAGTAAGTAAGCCAAAGTATTCCTGCATCTGTATTGTTTGGATAATTGGTTTGGTTTCTGTCCTCTGTTTTAAATCAGATATAACTGTTGCTCAGGCTGCTGCAGAAAGACTGGCCTACTGCCAGCTGTGATATTGAGAAAAGATAAGAGTTTATTCTCATTTTTTGTCTGCATTTTGATTTAATATCTCTGTAATCTGTATAACTGTTTTTTTCCACCCACCTCCCAGTTCTTGTTTTGGTCTTTTTGTCTTGGTGGCTTTGAGTTGCCCTGCTGTGGTATTAAGTTGATACTGGACACTCCCACCCAGTCACATTACATCAGCTCATTCTACTGTTAATAGTGAGCATAGCCGGCCTTAGGCATAGGCCAACTAGGCGGCCACCTACTGTGCTGCTGTAGCAGGGGCACGTTTCCAGTATTTACGTGGTGTAGGTAGACCAGGGTGGGGGCACCAGATGTTGTGGTATCGGGCGCCGTGCAGCCCTTTTACCTAGGGTACCAGTTGACCTAAGGCCGCTTCTGATAGTGAGAACCCCTTTAACTTCTGCATATTGAATTATCTCATTATCTTCTGCCTCTTCACTTTCTGCTAAAAAAAAAACAAAAACAAAACAAAAAAAATGTTTCCTACAGTCTGCTCTTCAAACTTTCCCTTAGAACTAGCTGGTTTGTCAGTAGTAGCACTAAAATCTGAATCCCTGTGACTAGCACTTGCTATAAAACCTGCTGGAAAGTGCTAGGAAGCCTTAAACTGATACAAGCACTTGACTCTCCTTGTTAATAAGGAGAAATTAATCATAGGCTCTAAACAGCCTATAATTGCAAAGTACCTTGCCAAGGTAAGAGAAAACAGCTCTTGTACTTTACAAAAGAAACACTGAACCAGGCATGTCCAACGGTCAGCTTCCAGTGATTTCTCCTGTCCACCTGGTGAATCTGGGCATACTGGGGCAATGCAGCAATTACCTCATGTACACAGACAACCCTCTCCTCCTACCACCCAACACTACATCCTGCTAGAGATGCACTTACATAGCCAAACTGGAAGCAAAGCTGTCTCCACCCAAGATTATGCTAGACAATCAAGAGGAGAATGTTAACACCTGCACTATACCTCAAGCAACACATAGCCCTTCAAAACTCACACCTCTAACATCCACACATAGTAACACTAAACCCACTTATGCGGAGGCCCTTAACATTAACCTGCCCAAGCAACAAGGACCTCCAAAACTGAATCGCAAACAAATACAAATCACAACCAAAATGTCACATAGCTCACAACACGTGTGCCGCCCAACAACAGCCCGTAAGGCAAGACAATGTGCCCAACACTTTATACATAGGTGACCCTATAGTCAGGCACACTGATGTCCCACTCACCAGGCTGAACAAGAAGAAAATTACAGTCAGCTGCCTGTCGGGTGCCAGGATCCATCACATCACGCATGCACTCAAGTCACTCCACAACAAGTACAAATATGACTCTGTCATTGTCCATGTTGGAGTGAATGACTTGAGATGTACCTCCCTGGACTACATGAAAAGAGACACGGAAGAGCTCTCAGATCATGTGGACCAGGCAGGTATGACCCTGGCCCTGAGTAGCATCCTGCCCTCGTCCAGAATGATACCACAGTATAAGGACAAAATGATTGACTTCAACAATTGGCTAAGTTTCTGGTGTCATTCAAAGGGGATCCAGTATTTGTCTGCCTGGGATGACAAGATCAACAGACCATGATGCTTTGCCAGAAATGGTCTGCACCTGTCACCCCTGGGATTCAGGTTACTGGCTAAGGCTCTTGCCACCCCTATAGTGCCTTTTTTAGGCAAGGCTCAAAGAACAAAACCACCACTGTAACAGATATAAGCATGCAAAATCTGAAGGTAATGCTACTCAATGCTAGAAGTCTAAACCTCAAAATGCATTCTCTCTCGTGGCACTTCTAAAAATGGAGAACATTGATATCTGTACAGTAATTGAGACCTGGTTCAAGGCTCCAGAGAGCACCCCTGCAATACCAGGCTACAACTCTTACCACACTTTTAGCCCGCCAAACCAGGACTGAAACACTAAAGGCAGTGGAGTGTACATATTCACCAAGGATATTCACACCTCCAGGCTAGTTGCCCAACACAATGCATCTGAAATTCTACAGGTACAACTAACACTAGGTAATACTGCAATCCAAATTGTAGCTTGCTACAGATCTCCCACCATGCCCCAAGATTCTCATTACACCTTTGTAAACATACTGGGAAATATTACGATACAACCAAACACCCTAATACTGGGTGATTTCAACTACCCTGCCATTAATTGGGAAAACTATTCGGACACCAACACCTTAGCCCAATGGTTCTTGGAATTCATAAATTCCAATGCCCTGGATCAACTAATCCATAGTTCCATCAGGGCTCAAATATCCTAGAACTGGTCATTACCAACATGGGAGATCGATGCTCCACGCCAGTGGTCACCCCCCCGTTGGTCAAGTCTGACCATAAGCTAATCACCCTTGACATCCACATCCCACCCCCACCCCCCATTAGGGAAACCTACTTAAAAAACTTCTCCAAAGCCAACTTCATGCTACTCAAGTCAGAAGTGGCAAACTTCATGACACCCATGCAGACGGGAACTGAAAGTTCGACTGCTGAATCCTACACTAAGGCACTGTACGAGCACATCCACTCATGCATGAATCATGCCATTCCAAATAGAACCAAGATGCTCTCCTCAAAAAAAAAGAAGCCAATCTGGTGGTCTCCTGCTATAAACAAACTATACAACAGAAGGAAGAAACTGTTGCAGAAAAGAAGAAAATCCCAGGATGCAAAATACTCTCTTACCATCCTCAGTAAGAAGCTGAGATCCCTCATAAAATCCTCCAAAGCTAGTTATGAAAATAAAATTGCCAAAGATTCCAAGGACAACCACAAGGCATTCTATAGTTATGTCAAGAATCTAAATGGCAATGCTCAGATCTGTTCTGAGCTACAACAGAATGGCATTAAATATACTGATCCCAAGGATACTGTCAATATCCTGGCAGATCGATTCAGTGCCAACTTCACCCCCCTCTCACCCTCTAAAGGGCCTAACTCAATACCAAAAGATTGTCAAATTCCAGTAATCATGGCCACACAGGTAAAAAACATACTCTTCAAAGCTAAGAATACAGCATCCATGGGACCAGATGACATCCCTGGCTGTGTACTACATGAACTACAAAATGAACTGGCACCTCACCTAAGTGTCATGTTTAATCATAGCCTCACCTCAGGCTTCGTGCCCAATGAGTGGTGCACAGCTACAGTTATCCCACTCCACAAGGGGGGATCCACCTTGGATCCCGGGAACTATCGTCCCATCAGTCTGATGAGCCTGATCTGCAAAACCATGGAAAGCATTATCATGGAA
Source organism: Protopterus annectens (assembly GCF_019279795.1). Taxonomy (NCBI): domain Eukaryota; kingdom Metazoa; phylum Chordata; order Ceratodontiformes; family Protopteridae; genus Protopterus; species Protopterus annectens. Next base: position 631,376,713 of record NC_056737.1, on the reverse strand, counting down.
CTTATAAACAAAGACACTGGCAAACTTCAAACACTGGACCCCACCCAGTTTGGTTTTGTAAAGGGCCGATCTTGTCTTCTCTACCTGATTGACTTCTTCAAATCAGTATCCAGAGCCGTGGAGGAGGGCAAGGTGGTCCACACAGCCTATCTGAACCTCGCCAAGGCCTTTGACACCATCCCCCACACTGGAATCATAGATAAACTTGCTAAGCTGGGCATTAATCCCTACATCACTCGATGGGTTACCAACTGGCTTACTGACAGAACCCCACACTGTAAAAGTAGCCGACTCAAAATCCAGCTCCAGACAAGTGACAAGTGGAGTACCTCAGAGTTCATTCCTGGGACTGCTCTTGTTTGGCATCTACTTCTCTGAAGTACAGGCCAGCACTAAGGGACTCTGGTTAACAAAGTTCGCAGATGACTGAAAACTGGGAGCCATTATTGAATCCCCAAATGATGTGGCTATTCTACAAAAGGGCCTTACAGAAACAGATGCTTGGTGCTAGAGCCATGGGCTCAAGCTCAATACCAAGAAATGTGTGATAAGGGACTTAGGGACACAAGTGGACAGTGGTCTCACCTTCGATAACCACATTGCCACAACAGTCAGGAAATCCTTCTATGTGGCATACCTCATCATTAAGGGCTTTTCATCCAGAAAAAAGGAGGTCATTGTCCCACTGTACTCATCCCTCATTAGACCCATTATAGAGTACAATGCCCATTTGCTATGTACCTCACAAGACATCAGCAACAACTGGAAACACCACAGAAATACCTCACTAAAAGAATCACAAGCCTAAAGCAGATGCCCTATGCTGACCATCTAAAAAAATTCCAGCTATACTCTATCACATATCACCTACTCAGAGGCGATCTCTGCTTAAAATACAAGGTCATGTCAAACCAGAGCTGTTGGACATGCTACACTTAAAGAAATCCCAATCCCTCAGAGCCACATGCTCCAGGGATCTAAACCTGGTCATCACAATGAACAAAACATGCTGGATGGATAGGTTCCTGACCCAGAGACTCCCCATACTCTGGAATAGACTGCCCATACATGTCAAGCTGAGCACCTCTTTGGCCCTCTTCAAAAAGAACCTTGACGATTGGATGGGAGATAGGAAATTCACCCCAGGGATCATGTCAATTGCCCTGTTAGACAGGGGACCAGGGAAGTAATAGCCAGGGAATTGTTATGGCTAGGCTTGTATAGGCCCTAGGGCCGATAGCCAAGTACCAACCTATGAACCTAAGTACACTTTCTCCTTACATGGCCTCCATAAATGTACACAATATTCCAGGCACAGTTTCACCAGTTTGCTGAATGGTGGTATTCCCATGGTGCCCAACCCCCTTCATAATACACCCAAAGATTTTGCTCACCTCAGCTATTGATGTTCTGTTTATTAAAACACCTAAATCCTTTTCCACATGCATGTCCTTACATTCTAACATTAAATTTAGCTGTCATTCTTATGGCAGAAAATAAATTATCAGAGTTCCTTGGGGATAGGTGCAGTTTCTCATACAGAAATGGGAGAAATTTAGCATCATACTTTAATCACTACAAACACAGCTGTCTTACACCTAGGGAAAAAAAACAAAGTACCATCGAAGGTGGGTTTGTTAAGGGGATCCATCCATGTGGGCACTGTAGGCATTGCTGTAGAATGCTGAAAACTAGAATACTAGCATGGTATTCGAGATTCCTTTTTTCGCCATTTGTAGCTTGGAATGGGTTGTTTATTTAGCAATGTGTCAGTGTTCAGCCTTTTATGTTGGACAAACGTCCAGGGTGGTGAGACATAGAATTTCTGAGCATATGAGTGAAATTAGGAACCAACGTGACACTAACGCTTTTTATAAACACACACTAATTCACAAGACAGCAAGCTTCCAATTTACTATTATAGATAAAATTATTGGTTTGCAACCAAATAAAACTGGGTGGCATGAATTGCTCAATGTTAAGGAGAAAAATGGATAATTAAACTAGGAGGGCTTTTTGCACCTGGGTTAAATGAACATCTGTGATTGGCTTTAGGATTGATGACACACTATAAATGGGGTGTATATTTTATGTTTTTTTTCACATTGATAAAGGCTTTGTGTTATATACAAGCCGAAACCAGTCTGTTTGATACACTTTAATAATTTATTTTCCCCACGGTTTGCTTGTCTCACACCAGGTCATTGGAATTATTTTCTTTGAAAATGAAAAAAACAGGATCCAACCAAGAGACACACTGAGGCACAATGAGCTAGCGCTTTCATCCACTTTTAATGATGTGAACTTCTTCAGAAAAACAAATAATAACCACCTAACCACCTTTTAAATGATTCATTACAGGAAATGTCATAGTCTGCACAATTAAATAAATTTAAAGTAATACTATGTAAAATAATTGATATATTGTTTTAGATTATGTAGAGAAAAAAATGTTTGGTGGTGACATTGACAACATATTAGAACAGAGGGAAGCATTTTGGCAGCTCTTCTTTGGGGCTGATACATACCCAGGGCTTAATGAAGTCATTAACATAAAATGTTTTTTAAAGTATAGATAAATAGAGCATGGAATAACATACTGATATATTGTATTTATTTATATGTATGTATATACACTTTTATAGATATATCAATTATTTTACATATTATTACTTTAAATTTATTTCATTGTGCAGACTATGACATCATTTCCTGTAATGAATCATTTAAAAGGTGGTTAGGTGGTTATTATTTGTTTTTCTGAAGAAGTTCACATCATTAAAAGTGGATGAAAGCGTTAGCTCATTGTGCCTCAGTGTGTCTCTTGGTTGGATCCTGTTTTTTTTAATTTTCAAAGTTACTAGTTTGTGCTTTCCAGCTTGGTTTACTGGAATTATTTTCTAATACTGACAGTGCAGTGCAGTGTAAGGGAAGTGCTACACTCCTGACTGTGCTAACCTTGAGATGAAACACTGAACTGAGGCCTTATATGCATGACTTGGCAGTAGCTCAGGTGGATGTAAAAAATCCCATGGTACTTATCAAAAAAAGAGTAGGGGTTGCTTTATTTGTATATACCTTATTTACACATGATTCTGCATTATTTACATATTTTTGCAACCCCACATCCATCCTATTTATATCATTTTTACATTTTCTTCATCAGTAACTCAACACAATTTTTGTAAATACTTCTTCCATTTTCATTTTATTAATTTTCATCTATCCTTCCCAATGATTTTTCCACAACCATTTTCTTATTTCTGCAAATACATCTTCATCCCTTCTTTTTTTGTAATACAGCAGTCCTTCATGCTTTCTTTTCCACAGTACCCAGAATGTAACAAATAATATTTTATCCCATGTATCAATTTCCTACAACTTTCTTTTCTCGTGTTTACCTTGCAATATAATTTCCATGTTCATCTCCTTGAAACCTTCCCAACTATATACACCTTCAAATTTTTCCCAAAAAGACTTCCTCATTTTACATTCTGAAAATCAATGTTTTTGCAGTTTCCTCTGCTTCTGTTGCTTTATATTTCATATTTACCTTAACGAGTAACATGTTTAACAAAATTGTCCACAAAAACATCTAGGATTCATAGAAATCTTCAAATCTTTTGCTTCTTTGCTTTCTTGTATTTCTAACATTATCTGATACATCACTCCATGGATATGTAATTTTGAAAAGTTTTATGAAAGACAAGACAGAAATATGAAGCAAAATCATGGATATTCTGCAAAATCAGAGGTAGTTGAGAGGTATGTCCCCCAGCAATCCCCCATTAGTAAATGAGTCATAAGTCTCAACAAAAACAGTTAGCAGATCCCTGTTGTCTACCACAGAAGTCATTTGTTCAACTGCAACAGATTAATCGGACTCATCTCCTGCTGGCTAGCATTTTGAAGTCTTATTCTCCAAAAATAATCAATACCCTCTCTACTGTAGCTTTTCCATGACTTTTCATGCCACAGAGTTAAATGATTAGCCTATAGATCCTTAGGGCATTTGAATTTTCTTCTTTGTACAACATATCTGCTGTTGCTGTTCTCACATTATCCAGTAAAATGTTTTCATTTATTGAACAGTTAAATAGTTTTGCAAGAGTAATTGCCAAAATGCAAACCAAAAAGCTTAAGAATTTGAGGGGGATATTGTATGGCCCCTATATCCTATCCTGTCTTCTTAAGTCTGAGTGTCTCACCATTTTCTACTTAGAAACTTCTTTGTCAGGTTACCTTACAAACATATCTAGTCTCCCATGCAAAATAAATCCTTACAAACATATCTAGTCTCCCATGCAAAATAAATTACTATTATGAAGTTCACTTTTCCAGCTTTCATTGCATTCTCAGCAAATAAATTACTACTAAGTACAGTTATTTCAATAAAACCAGTTAGTCAAAGGATCGTTCACTGAATGATTTGTTCACTTCGCTGAGAACTGTTTGAAGGGTATAAGTCCCTTTACGATGCAATTCAATAACGTCAGAGCTGACTATGCTAAGTAGAGGATGCAAAATATGCACTCCCCTAAATCTGAAGTATTGGCTTCCCAGAAAAATACAATTAAGCAAATATTTTCAATATTTAACATTTGTTCTACGTAATGTAAGGCTACATTTGCATTTTTTTCAGCACTGGGGTTGCATCAAATTTGGCTGCTGTGTTACGACAGGCCGTGTTTTACAACTACTGATTTTAAAGTACTTGCAGGTTTTTTGTCCTAATTGCAAATTCCGCATGGTGGCACTGATATGGACATGGAGCAATTATTTTTTCTGATGCAACATCCCACATACTGTATGGTAACCACATTAAAGCAGAATATCTTTGAAGCATACTAAACAATCTGGGCTGTAGCATTGCTACTGCCTCTGCAGATACATTTGGTATGCATTTTGCCATCCCCTCTAACTCTCCAGACTTCTATAAATGCAGCAGTGTTCTTACTTGGACTTTTCACACAACTTTTTGCTTGAAAATGGTAGCTGTCTCAGACATCTGTGGATTGCTGTGTAAATGCAGACCTTGATGGATTAGCACCTAAAATCTTATTGCCTGAGTGCAACTGTCACCAGATTTTTTTTCTCTATATGTCGAAATTGCCCTTTGTTACCCATTAGTTGGGGACAGACTGAATAGAAAAAGCAGACTTTTTTGTGGCTATATTTTCCCTGTTCACTGCCATAGATTATCACTGTTGATGCTATGGAGGGTTAATGTTATGTGCTGCTAACAAGTTTTGTCTTGCAGTACAGAGTAAGATTCCTTTAGCCGTCCCTGTTTACTCTGTGACACTGAAAATCTGTTAACCAGGAAGTGTTTTCAGATACCATCTAGAAAAAGGATGTTGTGCATTGTGGACTAATCTCATTATCACATAAAGAAAGAAAACTATTACTGCAGAGGTGTGGTTATGTGCATACTAATGCACAGTTTTTGGAAATGGATGCAATTCTGATGGAAAGAGCTGAGTGACTAATATAACCATCAGTAGTAAAGGGAATACATATCTAGCAAACAGAAACTAATGAAGAAAAAAAAAATGACTGAAGAACCTTTATGGCAGTGCAATCCATTCAAAAGGGAATGTGCTTTTTCATGTATAGAATAATGCCAGAGGAACTGTTACTAAAAACAAAAACTGAAGACATGCTTAAGCAGGTCCCTGATTCAGACAGCTGTACTGCTTTCAGCAGAACAACATGACTTAGCTGCAAATGGCTAACATGGTGTATGTCTCCATCCCAGACAAGGAGAGAGAAGAGAGAGCATCCATACCAATGTAAAAAATGTCTCATGGGGTTTTCTGCATTTGTGTGCTGCCCTGAATAATAAAACTACATCATTCAAGTACTGAAGTAAACAGTTTCAGTTGCAGCTACAGAAAGAAACCTGTTTTTATGAAGATTATTTTGTTTCCTGATTAATGAGATGAAAGCCAGTCACGGTTTCTTAAGCACTTATTTGTAGCAGTTTCACAGGTTCATACGGGTTTCTTGAAATTATATACATAATAGAGCAAGCAACAAGACTGCTCTTTCATTGTTAATGTTATTTAAATGTAAATTCATATTTGGATTTTAACAGAATTCTATACATTACTGGTTGCAAATGATGCTGTTGCCTTTCACAGTATTTCAAATTCATTTTTATGTTTAAAGCTGCACTTTTTTTGCTGGGTCTGTCAACGTGAGAGGCTTCAGGGCTGGATCATATCCTAGACAGGATTTTCTGCCTGCAGACTATAGTATTAGCAGAACTACTGGAAAATATTGATAAGGACAAAGGTAGTCATCTTACAAGAAAGACAGTGAGACCTTGCAAGAAGCATTTGTTTGCATGGACATTTATATATTTATTTGTTAAATAGGGTGGTGGTCTCATTCACTAAACCCTTTTCAGCCATTGCATATGCCCAGACAATAGTTGCATATTCAAAAATAATCAGAATAATTATATAATTATTCTGATTTACAGTTTGATACAAGCAAGAATAACATAAGATCACATGGAAGTATGAACAAGTATGTGATGTGCACATTAAAAGAAAGCTCAGGAGCCAGTCAAATTCCGTACAGGCTTAAAGGTGATTTCAGATAAGGAAATTGTTCAGATTCAGAAAAAGAATCAGATGAACTCAAATAATTAGAAGGAAGCAAAGACAGAGAAGAAGAAAGCTGATTACTAGTACTACAGAACAAAGCCAGGGTAGCAAGCTTTTAGCAACGAGGTGTATGAGAGGAACACTTTAAGAGCAACAATGAAATATCATTCCATCTAAAGCAATTGCACTGATTTAAATTAGTAATGACTGCTTTTGGGGGGACAGTACTAAGCAGCTAGGACAAGTTTAGAGAGCAAGGTAGAACTTGAAGTATCTTAACTGAGATGTCTTCATATTGCTGTAAGTAGAGGGTAATGCTGAGGTCATATTATTAAAGGAAAATTCCACCCTAGAACTCAAAAAACATTTTTTTTCATTGTATCTTTGTTTTTGAGCTATTTTAATGCCTCATAATCACTCCAAGTGCTTCTTTTATAACTTTAATATGTTTCTGTCAAAATGGCGGATGATGGGGCGTGCCTTGGTAACATGATCTTATTTTCTTGCTTTCCTTCCTTCTTCCCAGAATACATTTCAAGTCCTCTTTATATGACTCATGCCAGACATAAGGAAGTGGTGCTGTTTTCTCATGCCATTAAAATATAGTGGCAGGACTGTGAAGCGCTTCATCTAAACACACCTTCTGTAAAAGAGCTGCTTCTCTGTTTACCTGACTGAGCCTCATTTATCTGCCTGCCTGAGCTTGCTCTATGCTATAAATAGCTGTTAACTACTAGCGGCAAAAGAAAGCAGATAAAAACAGTTGTTTGTAAGAGGAGTCTTTTGTAGTCCTAAAAACTTGATAAACCCTCCCCCAGACTCTCATGCTGAGGTGTAAAAACTCACTGCCGTAAATAATCCTTGCTGTACGTTTACAAGTGACAAGTAGTAGGACTCTAAACTTAGTCTGTCTGCTGCTTCCCAATGCCTTCAGTGGGAGGATTTTTCTCTCTCATGAATGATGCAGACTTCAAATGTGCTTGACTACTTCCTCAATTCTTTCTGTCATATCCCCCCTCTTTTTTTCTATTTCATATTTATTTATACTTTGGTAACCAGGAAAGTGAACTGTTCCCAGGACCCTTTTCAGCCACAACATAACATACACTGGCAAAGATAATAACAATTAATAAATGCACTTATCAATACAAATAAAAAATACTGACAGAAAGACATTGACCAAGATTGCATGTGGAACACATAGCCAATGTGTGACAGTGACCAAGTAAATCATTGAGCAACATTTACTGGAATGTATACATTAATAATACTTAACTATGCTATGATGTTTATTATAAATAATTAATTGTATGCACACATATTGCGCGCGCACACACACACACACACACACACACACACACACACACTTGTGTGTGTGTGTGTGTGTGTGTGTGTGTGTGTGTGTGTGTGTGTGTGTGTGTGTGTTTAACCACAGTTAAGTACTTCTAATTTCCTTTTCTTGGTGTTCTTAATGCTAGGGCACATAGTAAATGTATGTTAAAGTAAATTCAGCTGTATATTATGGTTGCTCTCTGACAATGCAAGGACTGACTTAGTCAGTGGGAATCTCTTACAATGGATCTGCATGTACCAGATATGCACCCCCCACTGAAAGGATGTCACACAAAGCAAAAAATACCTTTTTATGAACAGTATCAGTGCACCTAGTTGATAGGGTTGCCATCTAACTCTCCTTTTGCATTTCTGGCCTGTGTGTGTGTGTGGGGGGGGGGGGGGGGCTTGAAAATGGTAAATGCATTTATACTTTACAAGAAAAAATATTTACTGACTTTTCTCTCAATGTCACAGAAATCGTTGCTGTTACTTTAGTTATCTTAACACAAACTATTATAAATAACATTTAAAGCATAGAATTTCAATACTGTGTGCTGCTTATGTAAATTTGTCAGAAGAGTTGATAATTGCCTTTAAACCCCTGACTGATCTAATTGCTTTGCTTTGCTATGAAAAGGAAGTGTTAAGTTCTCCTCCCCTCTGCAATAAAAACAGTGGAAACAATTCCACAACTTTTTGTCTTTTTCTTTATATCAGCTGTGTGTTCCTGACATTAGCAGGATTAATTACCCATCTAAGAATGACAGCAGTACCTGACAGGTAAACTACAGATTTAACTGTGTCTATGATATGTCACACAGGTGGAGACAAATTTCTCTGCAAAGTATGTGAGAAGTTGAGTTTAAAAAAAAAAGTAGGTGGGCTTTCCCTTCCTTTGACTCCAACACAAGAAAAGAAAAGTTTTAAAAACTACAAGCATGTTTCTGATACATACACAATGCTGGAAACATATTTTAGGGAGAAAAGAAACCTAACGATTGAGTTAAACTGTATGAGAGGGGGAGTTCTTCTTTAACATTACAAACTGAAGGACAGAAGATTTTGTGCAGAAGGTTAAATAATGTTATAGAGAGGAGCAGAGTTTTACTTTCCATTTTTGGAATGGTGTTTCTTGAGTTAATTAGATGACAGTGGTTTGTCCTTCCACTTTCAGTAGAGGGGGTGTAGAGATACTTCCTGTAGAGACTGGAGGAGAAGGAATAAGCCATGTAGGTTGCCATTGTGCAGCAGAGAGCTAAGATGGTAAATAAGAATGTAAAAGAATGTATGCAGTCTATAGACAATGCAGTGGAGACTATCTAGACTCCATCAGTGGAGTTCTTGGAGGGTGGACTTGATACATAAACCCTAGGAGATTATGGCGAAAAGAGAAACAAGTTAGACAAGTGCTCTTGAGTTGGGCAGAAGGGGTGGAATAATGTATACATGAGGATGAAACTGGGTTCCATATCACCCATGGCATTTAGAGGGCAGCAGAGTATAACAAAAGCCTGGAGGAAGCTGCAGGATGGAGAGGAGCATCCTCAGTTCATTCCAGACATTTAGGAAACACAAAAAGTGAAACAGAATTATGCTCTACCACTGAAATAGAAAAAAATATGTAGAATTAAGCATTGCTGATAAAATGCACAACTTAAGTATTTCTTATATATATATATATATATATATATATATATATATAGAGAGAGAGAGAGAGAGAGAGAGACCATGATTAACAGGTATGACATTTGCGGCAGGATGGTGAATTATTGGGCTTTACACCACCTTCTTTGTTTCCCCTAATATGTCTGAGGAATGAGAAGTTTTGTCAGATAACTTTATTTGAACTGTTAAACAGATTTATGCTTAAGGTGGAAAAAAAATAACATTGGAACTGAAATATTATTTGTTTGCATGTTAGAAACATTGAATGAAAAAGAGTATTGCTGCAATTTAGAACAGACATGATTTCTGAACCCGGCATTTTTAAACATTCCTCCTAATTATGCAAGGGCATTTACACTGTGAAAATGTGTTAAGATGAAAGAAATTATGGTCTGGGCTTGAAAGATATGGGTGACTATAAAGGAATTTAATAAAAAAATTAACCATTTACGATGTATTGTGAACATTGATGGAGCAAAGTGAAAAGTTTGTTATTGGGCTCAGACATGTTTTTTGTTTCTTTTTTTTTTTTTTTTTGCAGTGGGAATTATTTAATTAATGTATGTAAAAAAAGAAGATGGAATCATTGCAGGGTGCATACCTCTCAATTGTATAGGATTTTGCAGAATTTCTAGATTTTTGCCTCATATTTTTGGTCTGTTTTCCATAAAAGTATGGTTTTCTGACAAAATAGTAACAAGTCATTGAAGACTGAAGTTAGAAAATAATGACAGATGTTTAGGTTTCAGACTTTATAGTCTTCGAAGAATTCATGCTAATACAAATCCTGTTATTATATCAACGTTCTAAGTTTATAAGAGCAATATTTAAAAAATTGCCCCTATTTTCGGTCCTTTGTCCCACTTTTATTTATTGCTTTGTCCAGATTTCTTGCTGTCAGAGATTGAGAGCCTCAGTCCTCACCACTGGCAACAGTGGGAGATGCACACACTAGAAAGAATGACAAATACACACACACACAGTAAACTGCAATTTCCCTTAAGAGTACACAGTGACCACAGTCAGTCTGGGGCTGGTTTATCACTCTTTCTCCAGATCCCCAATAAGATTCACCACTGGCACAGCTATAGAGTTGAGATCTCAACAAAGTGGCCAAGACCTCCAGCACCCTCTCTGTCCAACCAGTGATTCGTGTCCCTGCCCAAGTAGCTGACACACATACTCTTTGAGATTTGATTTACACACACACACACACACACACACACACACACACACACACACACACCTGAGAAAAGCTGGTGTAGGTTTACTGACTATGCCCTCTTTGCCCAGACTGTAAGGTAATTTTTACTGCCATCAGCCACTACTTATCTGCTACTTTAAGGCCCTTTGTGAAGGGTGTCCAATCTTACTGTGTAATGTTACTATTAATCCAATGCTATTAGGAGTGACCTGCACAGTGTCAACAGATAGATATGCAAGTATGCTAAGAGCTTAAATATGTCTCACAAATAGCCACAATGAAAGGTTTAAATATATTTAATAATAAATAATAAAAGAACAAGAAAATGCTCAGTAAATTAAGCTCAGCTATATTCCTGACTATATCCAAAAGAAATTACTGTACCCTAGTTAACTTACTTACAGAGCAGGTATATGTGGTGTGTGGATGTTCTTGTCAGGTCAAAGAAAAAATACAAAATGCCCTGTCTCTCTCTCTCTCAGAGAGTTCTTAAATTAATATTTCAGATATTACTACTGGGGTACCTGGCAGCATGACATCACTTCTTGTCATCTGATTATCAATTCCCAGCTATACCCCCATTGCTAGAAACTGCCAGCATCTAGTATCTCCCTGTGAAAATACATGCCCTCAGATGTTTGCAGCTGCTGGAAGACATAAAACAACAAAACACTTAGAAAACAATACAGAATTCTCCCTAATGTTAGATATCCTGTCTCCTTGCTGCACTGAAACCATCTTTTATGGCACAATTATAAAACAATTTAATTTCAACTTTTTTAAGTTTTGCAAGTTAACACTCTATGTTCTAGTTTCCACTATTAAAATATATACATTTACACAGTTACAATAGTGTATATACATGTCTGTTCTTTTCCAGTAGGGTACACTGTGGACACATCTCTAAGATGAGTACTCTACAAAATACCTCTTCAGCACATGTCTGTACAAACCATCTTATATGACATACAGTTCTAATACATTTGTAACACAAGCATATGAATCATGTTGATATTCACAAATGACATATGATTATTTACAAAATTCCAGGTAGCTGGGCTGACAATATTTCCTTTTTTGACACAGGGAATATTGCAAGAACTTGTAAGTTAATGTGTATTACATTTGGTAAAGAGAGGGATAAGTTGATAGATTGCATAGAAAATGGGCAAAGTAATGATAGAGACATTTTGAAAATGATTTAACAGCATATATAAAGCATAATGGTAATATAGAGCTGGAAATAATTGACAGAGGGATTGAGGGAGATGCAATGGAAGATAAAGTGGCAACTTGGGGAATGCAATGGAAAAAAAAGGGGAAAAAAAGGAATTGTACAGGAAAACAGCATTCAGCCATTACAAAATGAAATTGTAGAAGGGGAATTCCTAAAAGTCAAATTTCCTTATGAGGCTGTTTCAAGCATAGGAAAAGGAAATATAAATAAACAGATCATCAGTATTCAAATAAGGAAAGGGATCATTTTTCAGTAACATTCTTAATTGTTAATAGTATAGTGAATAAAGGGACAAGATTTACTGTTTTGGAATGGTGTTAAAATAATCACAGGAATAAATGTGTTAGGCATCAGAAAGGTTAAGGAAAATTCAAAGGGAAAAGTTTTAACACATATCAGTAAGGGAAGTTATGTGGGCAATGGGAATAGACAGGTGTTCAAGGAAAGTAATCTTGGTAAATAATACATAATTTTAGATATATACTTGGAGAATTAAAGTGATCATAATTAACTGTAGCATGAGAAATAGAGTAGTAAATATAATGTTATATGCTTATGCATGCAGCAAGGAAAGGGAAGTATTTTGGGGAGTTAATACATATAGTTGTTTTAGGTGACAAACTGTGATTTATGGACCAGAAAAAGGAAAAAAAAATAATAAGAACAGATGTAAACCTTTATTGGCAAATGGAAAACTGCAGTCTAACATTAGGTAAGGAAAGTATATAGTATATACTTACACAAGAAAAGAGACATAGATAGAAGAGAGTCTTAAGAGAGATACATATCTGAACTTTAGTAATAGGTCTTTCAGAATACACTGCAGTAATGTCAACACACAGAGAACAGAGTTGGATAATTAAAATAGGAAAGAGTTTATTTCACTATTATGCTGCCAAATACGTCTAGTTGGACAGTGAGGTACTCGGCATACACCCCAAGATCCACAAAGTCAGGGTGCTGCAACTTCCATTAGCTGCCCTACAGTCTGTTGCTAAATTCCTCTCTACTTCTCCTTAGCTACTGCTAATCATTACATAGGAAGCCTTTTGTTTCAGTTGGGGGTCCCATATAATGTTTTTCCTTTAAGGAAGGAGCTTATAAATTAAAAAAGTAGTGTCTCATTGTTACTTACTGCTGCATCCATTTTACCATCATAGTTATTTGGGTAGGACATTTTGGCTTACATTTAACAACCTTCTCTTTTAGCAATTTCATTACTATCCAAAAAGCCCACCTGCTCTTTAACAACAGTGAAGAAAAGTAATTATTAGATCAGATTCTCTGAGCATGAAAGTTAGCTATCTTATAAATAGGCAAGCTCATATTATCATTTCATCATCCTGAAATCTCAACAGCTGATGGAGCAAAGGCTTCCCCCATTTGAGCTAAGAAATCTATATGATCTTCCATTCTCAGCTTTACCACATTTGTAATTCCCTGGCACTTCCAGCATGACAGAACAGATTAATTTAAATATATCTCCACTGTCTGCTTTCTCTGGGGCCTTATGTATCCAAGGACAGTTCCATCTTATCTTGATATTTTATTCTTCAAGTTTACTGATCAGGTGTGTTTTCTGGGTCAAACAGAAAATTAGCCTGGTTTTATGCTCAACTAAATCTCCCTGTACTACTAAAACTAGCCACTTGTAAAGCTATGCTTTTATCAGGAGGCATAGAGGTGACTTAATTTACTTCTGTGGGTAGTATTTCAAAGATGTGCTAGTGTGTGGTAATCTTTAACTTAATGTCCCTCATCACTTCCACAAGTGCAGTCATATTAGGTACCATGTTTGCAGCAGGTATTGTACTTTTTGGGCCAGGTTTCAGGGAAAGAGGTACACTATGGAGTCACCAACTTGACAGCACAGATCTTCGAGGATTGCATGAATATTTTTGCTGGTAGTTCCCCTTCCTGCTTCCCTGGTATTTGGCTGGCACACATATGACTTTTAGGTAGAACAAATCTAGCCTTAAGTAATTTTGCTCCTAAGAACCAAAAATACACAATCTCTACTAGTTTCAGGTGTCAAGGGCAAGTAATAAGGTGTGTCTGTTCTAGTCATGTAGAGATTTTCAGTAAGACACAGGCTCACCTATGAATCTTAAAGTGATGTGCAGCAAGGCCTTGTCTTGGGCAGATCTAATGAGACCAATGTCAGTTAGTGCTATGAGAGGGTGATGAACGTTCTTCATTTGGAATGTCAACAAGAGGTCTGACTGGCAAAAGGACTCCAGTGTCAATGTCTAAAAAAATTTGAAGATTCTTAGACTGATGGTAGGGGGAAGAGTGAACAGTGTCAGCTATTACACCGGAAATAAAAAAAGATTAGTTGAGCTATATGTGTATATATATTTAGTGCATGAATATCGGGTCAATGAAAGTAGTTCCAGTGAATGCAAAAAAATCAAAAGCAGTCCATTGAAATTACTTTCACCGACATTGTGTTCCCTTGGAATTGATGCATATAATTCTGGGGAGGGTGTTCCCCATATGGGGGCTGAAGGGGTGCTTGTCCCCTGCAAAAAAAGTCTTTTAATTTTTGCTGAAGATGGGTTTGACAAATTGCTTTCAATTATTTTTCATTCACCAAGAATACGTTTGGAAAATCAACTTGTATCCATATATAATTTATATATATATATATATATATATATATATATATATATATATATATATATATATATATATATAAATATATATACATACAGATATAAGTAGCTTTCATGTACTCATTGGAGAAGAGAAGGAGAAAACAGCTACAAACACTTGGATCAGTTAGACCTGAACAAAAAAGCAATTGCTCCCTGGATAGATGAAAGAAAATAAGAGGATGTTATCTGAAGCCAGAACTGGAAGCTTTATTATGGGAGTAAAAAAATGCTGTCCAGTGGAAGTGTGATGTTGTGCAAATGAAACAAAGTAACACAGGAAACAACAAAATGAGAGAATGTAAGCAGTTTCAACTAAAAATGGCACAAAATAAGAGGGTGGGTAAAGTTAAGTCAGGGAGTAGCCTGAGACTATGGGCAGAAGAATAAGAAACTGGCTGCACAGGAAGCAAGCAGGAATGTTACGAAATACAGTTAATTGCTGGATTTCTTTCAAATGAGAATAAAAAATAGGTAATTTTTAAGATTTCCATGGTAACAGAAAGTGTGTCATCAGCCTGTTCTGCTAAAAAGTCTTGTGAAGGTGGTAATGGACAGTACAGTGAATCTGATAGCTCTAGCAATGCTGTTTTGTTTTGTAAGGGATCATATGCTGAACTGGAATTTAAGGGAAGCTGGAGCCTCAGTCAAGAGGAAGGGGAAGGTTCATCATATACTTACATGAATCTACCAATAAGTTTTTTTTTTGTCAATGAGCTGCATAATTTGCTGTTGTATTTTTATTCGACTATAGCCTGTCAAATGTGGAAAGAGCACTCTGCTAATATAAATGAGGTGTGTTTTATGACATTGCAATCCCTGATACCTTTCACAATCTATAGGTATAGACTATAGGTAAGCACTAACCATATAAAGAAGCATAACACAGTTACAGTTTTGCAGTTACCTATTTCACTGAGGTCATTTTGTGTCTTTAACAGTATTGAAAATTCTGTATAATTTTTATACCTATTCTGTGCTACAGGCTCGATCCTCATACTGTTAACTTGTTTGGTAGTCAGATTTTCTTATTCCAGTTTTGTTTTAACTGAAAAAAGAGTCAAGCTCTGTAGCTCCACCTCACTTACCTGTAAAATAAATCAAGAAATAATAGAAGTCAGAATTATGACTAAGGCTATGCAGGCCTAAACAAGATCAACCTTTTTCTAATCTAACAAACTGAACTAAGAGTTCACCTGATTAGAAATGTTCTCATTTGAGATCCCCTAAAATCATTATCATAAAATATTTCTGTTGTTCTCACAAGATCACTCTTAATGGTCTAGTGAGTATATTATCTGCTTCATCATAGCTTGCTATATGCAGAATTGTTATTCATTCGTTAACTGATCAAGGCCACTAGGCACAGGTTCTTATTTGCATCAGTTGGCCTGGAACTCTTCCTAAGATACCTGTCTTGATCCATACATTATGCAAGTGAAGACCGAACGACTCAAATATAGGACTACAAAGTAATATGAGCACCCCCAAACACATCTAATAAATTACTACCTCTGCAGTTTCTCTGTTTGTGTAAGTAGCTAACCCTACCACCTTTCAGGAGTTTGTACCCCCAGGTCTTGTATCCCAACATGCAGTTACGCTTTTCCTTTAATTATCTCTTTCAGGCCTATGTGGTTAAACCACCCCAATTATTTGTCATGTTCAGTTCCCAGTAACAACACCTCCACACACACACACACACACACACACACCATTTTTGTGGAGGTTTAAGTGAGTAATTCCGCTCCAGTACATGTTAAATCCAGTTTCCTACAACCAGCTCCCTACACACACAACCCACAAATCGAGCATGCACACACACACACACACACACACACACACACACACACACACACACACACACACACACACACACACACACACAAAAGTTACTCCTTTTCTTGTTGCCTAAATGGAGAGTTGAACACCAGCCCCATCCCATCACATTAAATTCATAACAAATGAAGTAAATGAAGAAGGAGTGATGTTGTACTGGAATGTTCAGGAAGAGGGAAGAGACAGGAACCATACAAAACATGAATAATTCAATTATTTTTATCAGCAGTGGGTAAGATCTCACATAGAGTACAGTGTACACCTAATTTTTGCAAGGATATAGACAGGATTCAGACGCACTTCACACAAAAATTGATGTACAGCCTTGACATGAAGCCCTACAAACAAAGATAAGAGAGCAGAAGATCATAACATGTACAGATCTGAAGAAAAGATGCAGAAGGGGATACAAAGGAAATATTTAAAAAAGGTGCCATATTTTATAAAAACAGTTGTGTGAGGAAAAGATGGCACAGCCCAAAGATGCAAGGTAGACAGTACAGGTGAGACATGAGGCAGTCCTACTTTTAAAGACAGAGCATCAGCCTTACATAGCATAGTAATTCAAAATCTGTGACAGGGTAAAGAATGCATGGGACACATATAAGCTAAGCCTTATGAGGAGTGGGAAAAATAATATGTTAGTTAGGGAGTGTGTTCAGTTTATCTAGTAAGTAGGGACCCAAGCAAACTCAGTGAATCAATAAAACTCTGTTGCATCACAACTTATGTTAATATTTCTGTCTGATGTTTATTTATTTTTTGCTTCTGTGCTTTCTAATGTTCAATTAGTCCAATATCTTGAGCAGTGTAAGTACCACTTGTACCATTTCCAGCACTGCATGTTAAAAACTTCCTCATGATTTAGTCTCTTCATCTGCTATAGCCATGTGTGTACATGAAAATAAATCTACTCTACCAACAAAACTAAACTGCCAAAGTAAATTTCTTACCAAAACATATACTGCACATTGACAGATGTGGGGTACTTAAAAACAACAAACTTTATTAAGTCAAAGAACTGATGCTTAGGTTAACAAATTAATTACTCAGAGTGAAACACTTTTAAAGTCACATTCTCTTCATCCTGTAAATGCACATTATATATATACACATCTATATTTATTTTATTTTATTTATTTTATTTATTTGCTGTTGGTTAACCAGGATGGTCCATTGGGCCAAGTGAACCCATTTTCAATGGAGTCCTGGGGAGAAAAGCTCCAACAAGAATGCATGTTACAGATATTTACATTACATAACATACAAGATGCATATTTAGATTCATAAGGAGGATGTGTGCACATAAAGTTTGTAATTTTTGGTGGGACAGGCGGGACTCATTCAAGATTGCAACAATAGAATTGATATGGCTTGAACAAACTTTAAATGGATTAGTTCATGTAGTTTTAAAATGAATAGATTATACACTGCTACCACAGTACATGAATAACAACATATGGGGAAAAATGTATCCTATTATTCAGTCTGCAGTGACAGAAAAAGAAAATTGTGTAACCATGGAAGTGGAGCAACATGTTAGGAAGTGGACCAAAAATGTGTCGCCGCTGTGGGGCATATTTGTGTCACTTTCTTTTCCTATGTGGCAGCAGCTTTTTAAATAAACATACAACCTGGAGGAATGTCTAAAATGGTAAGACAATAGCTATACTGCTACAAAAGCTAACTATTACATAAGAAGAACCCCAGATTGCTATCTCTGGGCCTGGTTGTTTGTTTGCAGTGGCTGTTTGTTCTGGGCATGTTTTCCAGGCCATCTTGGATTAAGAAAAAGCCATTCTTCACTTTAATGAGAGTATCATGTTGATTGGCCACTAGCTGGTAAAGCTTGGCTGGTCTAGGGCTTAGAGTAAGCATCTCATTGGTTCCTTTGAGCTTTTTTTAAAGTTGTTTCAGGTTTGAAGTTTCTGGTACTTAAGACCTGCCTTTGTGAGGGTTTCTGCTATTTCACACTGAGCTGAATGGAGGAGGGGCACTAACCACAACTCTGATCTGTGATATATAACAATAAGTATCCTGTTTTAGTAGTTATTGCTTATTCTTACCATTTATTGCACTTTTTATTATCTGCTGCCTAATTTTTATTGCACTTTTTATTGTCTGCTGCCTACTTTTTAACTGTATTTTATTGCTATAAACTAATCTGCACTGTTTTACTGCAATTGTCTGCCTTACTGGGCCTGTTAAATCACTTTTGTTACTGTCTCACTTTTTGTAAAGCTTTTCTAGATAATTTCATTGTGTGAAAGGTATTAATTGGATATTTTCTCCATTTGTTAAGCCTCTGTTTGTTGTCCTGATTTTCCTGCCAAGGAGTGTATCATATAACTGATTTATTTGCAGTTAAAAGCATTGTCTAGAGTCTCCTTGCTCCTTTTTCTGTTTAAAAGTTTAATTTAGTGTCTCACTGCTGTTTTTCTGCTGTGATAAACATTTCTGCAGAGTGTTCTGCCTAAAACAGTGTAGCTAGTAGCTGCTTTCCCACTCTCCCTCCATGTTGTTGTCTTGTTCTTAAACTTGGTGGTTTTGTAGTTGCCCACCCCTACTGTAAATTTGACCTGGGATGCTCCTCCCAGTCCAGTCTCATTAGCTCATTCTACCTAATACAGAAAGAATATTTGGAAAGACCAACCCCCTTAGTTTCTTAACCTTGAATTATTTTCTGTTCCTCCTCTCTCCATTTATTTTATTCAGCTGCTTTTACAGTATTTGTGTTTCCTCCTCCTACTCTAGTACTTCATTTTGCCTTTCGGCTACTTGTTCTCTAAAGTGTTCAATTGCATCTTTTCTGCTACATTTATTATTGCTTGTTTATAGCCTGTTTAAATTGTGTTATTCTAAGCCTCTTAGTTTTGGTTTAAGCACTTGGGCTTTAGGTCTACACCTAAGTTATCCCTGGCCTCTCTCTCTCAGATTCTGATAAATATGGATGGACAACTTCCTACAGTTTCTCCTGCCAGCCTGGTTGATGTGGGCATCCTGAGACAGTGTAGCAACTGCCTCATGTACATGGACAACCATCTACTACTACCACCTGGGAACACAATTTGTGAGAGATGCAATTACATTAAAAACTCAGAGTCTATGCTCTCTCCCTCACAAGCTAGTATAGCTGGTACTGAGAAGGTTATCAACACAATTACTACTTATCACACACCACCCACAACTACACAGCACACCCCCAAACATGTGGATGTTCTCAACAAAAACAATCCCAAACAAAGGAAACCTCAGAGGCAAAAACACACACACACAACCCTCCACACCACATACCATACATTGTCTACACACCTGTGTCTTGCAACCACAAAGGCCTAAACATAAAACCAACATATTATTCATAGGGGACACCATTGTGAGACACACAGATGTGCCTCTCACCAGGCTGGATAAGGAGAAAGTCATGGTTAGTTGTCTGTCAAGTGTTATTATCCGCCATATCACACATGCACTCAAGTCTCTCAACAACAGGTACTGTTATGACTCTGTTATAGTCCGTGTTGGGGTGAATGACTTGAGATGTACCTCTCTGGACTATATGAAGAGAGATATGATTGAGCTTGCTGAATATGTGTCCCAGACAAGTATGTCCCTAGCCTTAAGGAGCATTCTACCATCACCCAGAATGATGCCTCAATACATACAAAAAATGATTGACTTTAACAATTGGCTTAGTTTCTGGTGTCATTCCAGGGGGGATCCAGTACCTCATAGCCTGGGAAGATATGATTGATAGACCATGATGCTTTGCTACAGATCGCTTGCATCTGTCTCAATTGGGCTTCAGGCTTCTGGCAAAGGCACTTGCCTCCCCATAGTGCCTTTTTTTAGGAAAAGTCCTGAGGTCGACAAAACCAATATCAAAATTTCAACAAAATGCAAATTAAAGGTCATCCTGCTAAACACTAGGAGTCTAAACATGAAACTGCACTCATTGCAAGCATTCATAACCCTGGAAGATGCTGACATTTGTGCATACAGAAACCTGGTTCAAAGCTGTGGAGAGCACCCCAGCCTTATCTGATTACTCATCCTATCATACATTCAGACCCCAAACTGTGGGCAGCAAAGTCAAAGGAGGTGGAGTTTCAATATTTATTAAAGACACATATACCTCCAGCCTGGTCAAACAGCATGACACACAGGAGATACTCCAGGTGCAGTTAACCATTGTCAAGAACCCTATTCAAATCATAGCTAGCTACAGGGCCTGAAATTTGACTCAAGATGCCCACTCCACATATCTGGACCTCTTCAAATCTATCAAGTTTCAACGTCTTACCCTGATCCTGGTTGACTTTAACTACCCAACCATAAATTGGAAAAACGACTCATGCCAGAATGCAAATGCCAAGAGAATATCAATGCAAATGCCTTGGAACAGCTAGTTGATACTCCCACAAGAGGTGATAATATGTTGGACTTGGTATTAACCAACATGAGTAACCACTGCAGCCCTACAGTATCATCCTCCTTGGTAAGATCCGACCATAAAGCAGTCACTTTCGAAGTCAGCATCTCCCCTGACCCCCCCCCCAGCTAGGTCAAACAAAAAAGCTTCTCCAAAGCTGATTACAACCTCCTGAGGGATGGTAGAAACAGCTTCACAGCCCCCTCCACCTCTGTAGGAACTGGTACCAATGCCTAAATCTACACCAAAGTACTATACGAGCACTTATATAGATGCATGGAATCAGGAATACCTGACAGGACAAAATCATCCTCTGCAAGGAAGGGTAAACCTGTCTAATGGATGTCTGCTAAAAATAAACTATATAACGAAAGGAAAAAAATGCTGTCCAGGACCAAGAAGAAGCAGATGCCCAACTGGAAGCAATCTCTCCTTAGCCTGAACAAGCAAATAAGAGCACTAGTGAAATCCTCTAAAGCCAACTTTGAGTCCAAATTGACCACATCTACTAGAGACAATCATAAGGCCCTCTTCACATATGCCCACAATCTC
This sequence comes from Protopterus annectens, assembly GCF_019279795.1. Classification (NCBI taxonomy): domain Eukaryota; kingdom Metazoa; phylum Chordata; order Ceratodontiformes; family Protopteridae; genus Protopterus; species Protopterus annectens. Next base: position 631,355,181 of record NC_056737.1, on the reverse strand, counting down.
AAAGGAAGCACCTAGATCTGTTCAGAACTGGTGGTCAAGGACACCGCATACACAAATGCTGTAGATGTAGCCAACCAACTGGCTAACAGATTCAGTGAAAACTTCACCCCTCTGCCCCATCCATCAGTAAATCAGGACATCCCCAGTATCCAGCCACCCCTCCCCTTATCTCTAGGGAACAGGTCACCACTGCCCTCTCAAAGGCAAAACATACAGCCTCCATTGGACCCAATAACATTCCAGACTGCATCCTACATGAACTCAGGCCTAAACTTACAGCACCATTAGACACCCAATTGAACCAAAACCTGAGTACAGGCTTTGTCCCAGCCAAGTGGAGGATAGCCAATGTCATCCCCTTTACATAAAGGTGGAGCATCTACCGATCCAGGAAATTATAGACTCATCAGTCTAACCAGCCTGATCTGTGAGGCCATGG